>NC_056751.1:751384454-751414454 GCF_019279795.1 Protopterus annectens
TTGACATTGTACTGTATTGTGTCACTACCTAATCACAGATATAATTGGATCATCACAGTTATTTACCAGAGAAACACAAGATGGATGATGCGCAGACCTATATTATGAGGTAAAGGCTAGACATTCTTGCACAATCCAGCCAGCTGGGAGGTGTGGCTACAGCCGATTCACTGATGAAGCTGTGTCAAAGGTCCAGCACCATGGTGATATGCTGACTGGGGATCTCCTGGTTGTGCACATACCTCTCAACCTGGAAACATCAAAAATCGGGACAGAGGCCCATAAAAATAGGTACAAATAGGTACACTTATTAACATACATTTGCATACATAATTATGTAACCCTGCCCACTCCATTGGAATTGCGGTATACACACTTTCAAATGCAGACTGAACAGACAACCAAAATATGGCCCCAGAGTCCCCCTGCAGCCATTCCAATGTCCCATTACTTGGCTACTTTGCCCTATTTGCCATAAACACTAATGTGCATACTGCTTTACTTCTACAGTGATTATTTGGATTGCATTTAAAACTTTTATTTTACATTTTATAATGCAAAACACAAATACATCTGCTAAACAAAGCAATACAGTCTCACAAGTCACAATGAAAATAGACTTAGCATTAAAACTTTTCTGCCCTTGAAACTCACATTAATTGAAACAGCACTGAAACCTACATTCAAAGAAAATGCATCTGGCCAGTGGCGGATAAAGCTTTGGTCTGTTTTCAAATCATAGGCACCTTGCACACAAAACATGGATGTGTTCTTTGATACACCTTCCTGACTGTTAAATGATATTCCTTGCATAATACAGCAACAGCACACTTGTTCGAGCGCATTTTAAATTTTGAACATTTTTCCCAGTAAGCAATGAAACAAAATGCATGAACCAATAATGACAAAACTGCCCAAATCACAACATTTCCATCATAAAAGTCTACTCAAACATCTACAATCCATGAGTATCAGTAAATATGCACAATCTCTGCAGAAGTAAAAGTCGTCTAAATAATTGCACATTAAAGAGATCTGTAACTAATGAAGAGGTTCTTGCTAGCAAACAACTTTATATTTCATTATTTCTACAAATAAAGTGCCTCTTCAACTTGCCCTTGAGGAATACATTGCCTATGCTATGTTACATTAAAAAGAAAAAAGTTAAGCTAGTAATATTGCAATAGGGAAAGGAGCGGCATAATTTTCACTGCTGTACTGACTTCTCATAGCAACAGTACATACAATCATTTGAAAAATGATTGCACCTGGCTACTAATGTAATTATCTTACTGCTAACAAAGAAAGTCGACCTTGGGGCAAACTGTTCTGTGTGTGTATATATACTCAGTGAAACTCAATTTTGCAAAGCAGACACAAAATGCATTATGCTTCCAGACTCAGGCTGAAAACTGGCACTTTTGAATTTTATAAGTTGAAAACAACGTTAAGAATTTCCCTTAAAATGGCTACAGATATTATTCTAGAAATGCACATTTTTCAGACTCAGACTGAGAACTGATACTTCTGTATTACAGGAATCAGTGAGATAAGAATTTCCCTTAAATGCCAGATCATATTAGAAGTATGCAGTCAGCAGAACAATACACTAAAAGTCTGCTAGAAGGAAACAGATTCAGCAGAATGAAAAACAATTTAAGCAAAAATATTCCAAGAGCAATGTAATCAAGCATATGTGAAGCGGTTAACTTTGCACATTTCCCTTAAATTCAATACCATATAGCCACTGTGAATACCACATCACTTCAATTTAATTTTATTTATTTAACATTTGTTTGCCGCTAAAGTCCAACTTGGAACAAAATTCTACAAATCAATTTTTTCAGCAGATGCCCAGGGAGAAATGTCTTTGTTATGTAAGAAGAAATCGGAGGAAACCCACACAAACGCAGGGAGGAATGGACATGCAGACTCTGCACAGAAGGCAGTGGCACTAGCACCGGCACCCTAACCTGAATCAAACCAGAGAACCTTACTGTGAGGCAACAATTCTAAATCGCGGCTGCACCACTGACTGCACCATGGTACCATACTGCAGTTTGTTTTCCCTTGAGTGGATCAGCGTATGCTTATAGGATAACCTAACACTAAAACACAGTCAGAAAACACTATGGACTGTTCATTCATAAAATACTGTGATGCAGAAATTACAGCACTGACAGAATGGAAGACACCTCACCATTACCAACATGCTACTAACTAAATGGAAATGTGATGGATTAAATACACGTTTTGCTTTCAAATTCAGAGCAATACAAGTGAATATGACTGCGACCTGCACCTGCTGCAAACATAACTTAGTCTTACTCTTAGTGCCTTAGCAGGCAAAGCATAGAGGAAGTTATTTATCATCTGCTTAGTACAACACAACACACATACATCACTAGCGAGCTGTTCAGATGCTGCCTGCTGGTGCTAAGCTAAAGTTAAGTATCCGTGAGTGTGACTGCTGCTGCCTACAGCTTACATAATACATTAATAATACACATTACACACTACATGAGTCGGCGCAGAGTTAATGAACCACTCGTCTACTCCACTGACTGTCTGATTAGCTGGGTCGGTCTGTTAACAAAATTTGTTGGTTCCTTATCTCACCTGGAGCCCATTAAATTCTGTGGGTAGTAGGTAGGTGCTGGGTGGACTGAAATTTAAAATTTTGCACAAACATCTTCCATTGCTGTATGAACAAAACAGCTATAACTGCTTCCAGCACTGAAAAGAAGACTTCTAAAACAAAATAACTGTTCCCGCCGCTTGCAGCATTTGAACAGCCCAGCTGGAAATGTATGTAGAGCTATTCCAATAGGTTGGTAGCGCTGACGGCGCTGACGTCATCGTGCACATGATGATGTCAGCCAAAACAGCGCGAAAATGTAAAAATAATTGGAAAAATCGGAAATGAATGGGTGTCATTCAGAAATCGTGGCACCCCATCATCTGGACCCCAAACTTCGGTAAAAAACAGGGAATTCAGGATGGTTGGAAGGTATGGTTGTGCAGTATTCTTCTTACCTGAAAGGTCATAACCTGGTGTGGCCATACCTGTCAGCTGTACAGATTCTCACAGATTATCCAGATTCATGCCTCATATATCTGGTTGGTTTCTCTTAACATTGTGTTTTTTTAGCAAATTTGTTGCAAATCACTCAGGGTTACAGTCAGGGAATGCTGACAGAACATTAGAGTTTCAGACTTCACACCCTTCATGACATCCATGCTACTATACCCTGCCCCCATTATTCTATCAACTTTCTAACATTATGAAAGCAATATTTCAAATGTGTCCCTATAGTTGGGCCTTTATCCCACCATTATGTATACTTTGTCCAGATTTCTTCCTCTGCAAGGTTGAGAAGTATGCTACTAACATTTGACAGCATGGCCTTACATTTGCATTTTGTTGACTGTGTTATGTTAGTAGTATGGACCCCATGACATTCCCTACAAAGACACTATGTGTGAGGCATGGGCCTTTGCCAGAGGCCTGTAGGCCATGTGAGACTGATACAGACCATCTGTAGCAAGGCAGTGCGTTCTGTCAGTCTTATATTCCCCGGCTGCTAGGCAGTGGACCCCCCCCCTGGGGTGACAATGGTAAGTGACAGAACACACTGCTGTTCTACTAGGCACCATACCTCTCTACGTATGTAAGCCAGACATCTGGACAAAGCCATGAGTAATTGGGTGACAAAGGCCTAAATATATGTAACATTGTAACTATTGGCCTTACAAACCTGGAAGGTTGATACAATAACCGATTTTACATTAGTATCCCTTTTTCTATAGGGTATGACATTTGAGACACTACAATCCATTAATATTTTATGACTTTAGACTTTCATGGTTTGCCAGTGATTTGCCAGACAGCCACTATTTCAGAATAAAGACACGACAAATATGATGCAAACCTGTATACATTCTGTAAAAGGTCTGTACAGTTGTGAGGTATGGTAGGCACTGTGTAGTTTACTCCAATCTGTGTACTGTTCATATGTGTGGACCCCTGTACATGACCTGTTCAGCTTCCCAGCAGTAATGGATATTGACATCTGGACAGTGTGAACAACTTCCACTGTAGGTGTAGCTGACATGCAAAATAGTTGGCACTGCATTTCATGGAACATGGCCCTGTCTACCACAGTACTGTACCTAGGCCAGTAGGACACAGCAGTCATGAGAAATTGCTGGCCACACCCTGACAGTATTCCCCACACATATGCATAGCTCTTTGACCACTGCATATTGTGGACATGCCATAAGTTATCATGTTGGTTGGGACAGCCCTGGCAAAGTGTGCTCTGCTGCTATTACCCTACAAACTTACATGTTACTGCATTTCTATGGGAATATGGGTGTGTGTGTGGGGGGGCACACCTGTCAATGGTACACATTTGCACAGACTGCGCTGATATTGGCTTTACATTTTGGTTCCATTTAGCATAGTATTGTGCCCTGCCTTGGAGAATAGAGGCATATCACTACTGACCACAGGTCAGATTGTACTAGCATACAATTGAGTTTCAGACTTCTTACCCTTCAGAGCCTTACTGCAAATGCAAGTCTTGCTGTGACATCACTGTGTCAGTCTGTAGGGGGGTGTTTCATCATTGCTGCCATTTGAGGCCTGCTGTGATATCACTGTGTCAGTCTGTAGGGGGTGTTCTATCATTGCTGCCATTTGAGGCCTGCTGTGACATCACTGTGTCAGTCTGTAGGGGGTGTTCTATCATTGCTGCCATTTGAGGCCTGCTGTGACATCACTGTGTCAGTCTGTAGGGGGTGTTCTATCATTGCTGCCATTTGAGGCCTGCTGTGACATCACTGTGTCAGTCTGTAGGGGGTGTTCTATCATTGCTGCCATTTGAGGCCTGCTGTGATATCACTGTGTCAGTCTGTAGGGGGTGTTCTATCATTGCTGCCATTTGAGGCCTGCTGTGACATCACTGTGTCAGTCTGTAGGGGGTGTTCTATCATTGCTGCCATTTGAGGCCTGCTGTGATATCACTGTGTCAGTCTCTAGGGGGGTGTTCTATCATTGCTGCCATTTGAGGCCTGCTGTGATATCACTGTGTCAGTCTGTAGGGGGTGTTCTATCATTGCTGCCATTTGAGGCCTGCTGTGATATCACTGTGTCAGTCTGCAGGGGGGTGTTCTATCATTGCTGCCATTTGAGGCCTGCTGTGATATCACTGTGTCAGTCTGTAGGGGATATTCTATCATTGCTGCCATTTGAGGCCTGCTGTGACATCACTGTGTCAGTCTGCAGGGGGTGTTCTATCATTGCTGCCATTTGTGGGCCTGCTGTGATATCACTGTGTCAGCCTGTAGGGGGTGTTCCATCATTGCTGCCATTTGAGGCCTGCTGTGATATCACTGTGTCAGTCTGTAGGGGGTGTTCTATCATTGCTGCCATTTGAGGCCTGCTGTGATATCACTGTGTCAGTCTGCAGGGGGTGTTCTATCATTGCTGCCATTTGTGGGCCTGCTGTGACATCACTGTGTCAGTCTGCAGGTGGGTGTTCTATCATTGCTGCCATTTGAGGCCTGCTGTGATATCACCGTGTCAGTCTGTAGGGGGTATTCTATCATTGCTGCCATTTGTAGGCCTGCTGTGACATCACTGTGTCAGTCTGTAGGTGGGTGTTCTATCATTGCTGCCATTTGAGGCCTGCTGTGATATCACCGTGTCAGTCTGTAGGGGGTATTCTATCATTGCTGCCATTTGAGGCCTGCTGTGATATCACTGTGTCAGTCTGCAGGGGGGTGTTCTATCATTGCTGCCATTTGAGGCCTGCTGTGACATCACTGTGTCAGTCTGCAGGGGGTGTTCTATCATTGCTGCCATTTGTGGGCCTGCTGTGATATCACCGTGTCAGTCTGCAGGGGGTGTTCTATCATTGCTGCCATTTGTGGGCCTGCTGTGATATCACTGTGTCAGTCTGCAGGGGGTGTTCTATCATTGCTGCCATTTGTGGGCCTGCTGTGATATCACTGTGTCAGTCTGCAGGGGGGTGTTCTATCATTGCTGCCATTTGAGGCCTGCTGTGACATCACTGTGTCAGTCTGTAGGGGGTGTTCTATCATTGCTGCCATTTGAGGCCTGCTGTGATATCACTGTGTCAGTCTGTAGGGGGGTGTTCTATCATTGCTGCCATTTGAGGCCTGCTGTGATATCACTGTGTCAGTCTGTAGGGGGTATTCTATCATTGCTGCCATTTGTGTGCCTTTGCCAGACATTCCTTTGTGGTTTTCTACAGCTGACTTGCTGTGTGAGTCTGGGGGTGAGTATGGGATCCCCACAGTGACATCCATGCATGTGACCTATGACACTCCCTTAGTTAGCCCCCCTACATATACTGCAGTGGGATTTGTCAGCTTAAATGGTACTACATAGTGTGGGGAAGACAGAATTGTGCAAACATTTCCTGATGTCCCATATAGCTGTCAGTTGTCTGCTGCTATCCCAGTAGGCCACCCCATTCCTTTGCATGCAAGCAGCATTACCATTGATATGCTACTAAAACATAGTAATCCGTTCATTTATTGTTAAGAAGACTGACTTACCTTGTGCCTGCGGCAGTTGTGAGGATGGTGCTTGAGGGTTGCCTATGTTGGATACACACAGTACACTGCCTATACATGGTAAGTTATAGGTAATGTGATGTGTGTGTCATCTATTTTACTGTATGCGAGAGTCAGAGAGGTGTCAGTCCCTGGGTTCCTACAGTGTCAGTGTGTGTGCTATGTTTTGCCTCTTTGCCAAGACTTGGGCATAATGGACACACCTCTGTCTGTGTACGGGAGCAAGCTCAGGGGCTTCCTATTCTGAGTCCCTCTGTGCCGGAAACCCCTGTTCCCACAGGCTCAGGGGCTTCCTCTTCTGAGTCCCTCTGTGCCTGTGGGGACCTTGAGGGTCTACTTTAAGACCTCAAAAGTTTAATAGCTCGAATGCATATGGATCAAACCATATGCATTGAACTATTAAACAATCAAATTCCAAAAGAAATACAAAAAAAAAAGAAATTTAAACTAGTGTAGGCAGGGGGGCAAGCCCACTTGCACCCTCCACACCCCCTGCTACTTAAATATACCAACTCCGAGATCACACTACATTGAAGTAAATGGAAATCTCCACCTACAGAGATTTCCGTTTACATTTTCGATGTTTTGCGCTTTTGGTGTACTCGTCGAGAATATCATATTCAATATTCTCAGACTTCGCGCATATAAGGTAGACCCAGCCTTGGCAATGGTGCGAGGCTGTGTGGCCCTTCCCTGTGCTGTTCATGCTGCAGCTGTTTCTGCAGGATCATATTGTGTAGCATGGCACATACTATGAACATGTGTGCACATTTGGCTGGAGAGTACTGCAAGGCTCCACCAGATATGTCAAGACAGCAGAACCATGATTTGAGCATCTCATACACATGGTCTATAATGATTCTGGTTTGTGCATGTGCCTTATTATGGCATTCTTGTGTGGGTATGTGTGCATTTCTGATGGATGTCATCATCCATGGCTCCAGTGCATAGCCAGCACCCCCCACCAGATGGCCATACCCACTGGGAAATGACTGGTACAGCTGTGATGAATGCCAGATGTGGGAGTCGTGATAGCTTTCAGGGCTGTCAGCATGCATATTCATGATAATGCCCTGAGCATTGCACTTGACCTGGAAATTGATGGAGGGGAAGCCCTTGCAGTTTATGTAGACCCTACCCTTTCACCAGGTAGTGCTTTGATGTGGATGTGTGTGCAGTCTATTGCATCCAGTACTTCTGGGTATTCTGCTACATGGTAGAAGAGACGCATATTGCTGGTCCTCTCCTCTCGGGTGTTGGGGAACTAAATGTGCTCACCAGCATGTGTTAGGATGGCATCCAGGAGCTGGTGGAGTAGCCTGGATGCAGATGCCTGTGAGACCCCCATGATGTCCCCAGTAGGGCTTTGGAAAGTATGTGTAGCTAGTATTCTTAAGGCTACACATACCTTGGTATCCACTAGGATGGGTTCCCCTCTTTTGGCTCTGGGTTTGAGTTGAGGCCAGCATAGCTCTATGATTTGCTGAAGTATGTCTCTGTCCACCCTGTAGCACTCTTACTATCCCAGATCATGTAGTCTCTGGTAGGTTACCCTGATTCTGAACACTCTTCTTCTCCTCCCGAGTCTGGGGCGGTTGTCAGCATTATCCTTCTCACCACCCTCAGCCTCTAGCACATGCTGGTGTATCAAAGTGACAGCAGCCAACAACATTTCTGTTAGTTTTGTCAGTTAAAATTCAATGTAGAGTTTGTGGGAAAAAAACAGACTGAAAGGTGTTTGCATAGTTTATAGTGGTGTGCTGCAGGTGCTGCCTGTGTGATTGGCTGACTATGATACATAGTTTATAGTGATGTGCTGCAGATGCTACCTGTGTTATTGGCTGACTATGATACATAGTTTATAGTGGTGTGCTGCAGATGTCTGTGTGATTGGCTGACTATAATAAATAGTTTATAGTGGTGTGCTGCAGATGCTGCCTGTGTGATTGGCTGACTATGATACATAGTTTATAGTGGTGTGCTGCAGATGCCTGTGTGATTGGCTGACTATAATACATAGTTTATAGTGGTGTGCTGCTGAGTCTGCCTGTGTGATTGGCTGACTATGATACATAGTTTGTAGTGGTGTGCTGCAGATGCTGCCTGTGTGATTGGCTGACTATCTTACATAGTTTATAGTGGTGTGCTGCAGATGCTGTCTGCATGATTGGCTGACTATGATACATAGTCTATAGTGCTGTGCTGCAGATGCTGCCTGTATGATTGGCTGACTATGATACATAGTTTATAATGGTGTGCTGCTGATGCTGACAGTGTGATTGGCTGACTATGATACATAATTTATAGTGCTGTGCTGCAGATGCTGCCTGTGTGATTGGCTGACTATGATACATAGTTTATAGTGTTGTGCTGCAGATGCTGCCTGTATCATTGGCTGACTATGATACATAGTTTATAGTGGTGTCCTGCAGATGCCTGTGTGATTGGCTGACTGTGATACATAGTTTATAGTGATGTGCGGCAGATGTTCCTGTGTGATTGGCTGACTATGATACATAGTTTATAGTGATGTGCGGCAGATGTTCCTGTGTGATTGGCTGACTATGATACATAGTTTATAGTGGTTTGCTGCAGATGCTGCCTGTACGATTGGCTGACTATGATACAAAGTTTAAAATGATGTGCTGAAGATGCCTGTGTGATTGGCTGACTATGATACATATATCTTTATTCTCCTAATTAGCTTTAGGGTGCTGTTCGGTCCTGGTGGTGGAGTAAATAGGATTTTTAGCTGCTCAACCTGGTTTCCCAGTATTAAGGAGGACTTGCCCTGTGTGCTGAAAACAACTATTCTCCTCAACACACTGCGGTTTCCCCTAACTAAGGAACTGAACCTTTCATCCCCTCTGCTACAGTCCCCAAGGGAATTTAATTATAAGTAAACTGCTCAACCTGGTTTCCCAGTATTAAGGAGGACTTGCCCTGCGTGCTGAAAACAACTATTCTCCTCAACACACTGCAGTTTCCCCTAACTAAGGAACTGGACCTTTCCTCCCCTCTGCTACAGTCCCCAAGGGAATTTAATTATAAGTAAACTGCTCAACCTGGTTTCCCAGTATTAAGGAGGACTTGCCCTGCGTGCTGAAAACAACTATTCTCCTCAACACACTGCAGTTTCCCCTAACTAAGGAACTGAACCTTTCCTCCCCTCTGCTACAGTCCCCAAGGGAATTTAAGTAAACTGCTCAACCTGGTTTCCCAGTATTAAGGAGGACTTGCCCTGCGTGCTGAAAACAACTATTCTCCTCAACACACTGTGGTTTCCCCTAACTAAGGAACTGAACCTTTCCTCCCCTCTGCAACAGTCCCCAAGGGAATTTAATTATAAGTAAACTGCTCAATCTGGTTTCCCAGTATTAAGGAGGACTTGCCCTGCGTGCTGAAAACAACTATTCTCCTCAACATACTGCGGTTTCCTCTAACTAAGGAACTGAACCTTTCCTCCCCTCTGCTACAGTCCCCAGGGGAATTTAATTATAAGTAAAGTACGTACTTTAAACCAAAGTCTTAAGACAATTAGTGTGAGATATCCTAGGTTGTAAGTTTACTTTCACCAGCCAGGACAGCCGGCAGCCTTTACTATCTGCTCCCATACCTGTCACCCCTTCCCCCTTCTTACACTACAAGTATTTTTACTGTTCTTCCTCTTCAATCCTCTATAGCATACTTACTGCCCTGCACTCTTTTCTCAGTATATATTGCCTCTGCTATACAGCTGTTGTCCACTAGAGGGCAATAGTTTCCTTTAGACCACCATTCTGACTCCAATTTTAAGTAACTTACAGGCTATTGGATTCTAATATTCTGGAAGAGCTAATAGTCCCACTCTATTCTTTCTTTCTTCTTATATTCACTGCCAACCCTCTCTGCATATTCTATTATCAAGGCATTGTGTCACCTTACCCTCTGCTGCTTTACTTACCTTTGCTTACTGCTCCTCTGATTGTTTTCCCAGGGTTAACTCCTCTGTAGCTCATCCCGCTCCATTCGCTCTGCGGGCTCACTCCGCTCCCCTACCCTGCCCCCAAATTCCACCCGCCCCCAGTGGTCCTAAACTTATACTCTAACTGCCACACCCCTATGCATTAGGACCAACCTCTAACTCCTCCCCTTAAAGTGCTATTACCTCTATTATATTCTCACTTTACCCCTATCTCCTTCCCCTTAAAGAACCATCACTCATTTACCTTTATCCATTACCCTACCACTCTATCCACAAATATCCCTACATTTAACCACCTTAACCTAAACAAGTGCCTCAAGGATCCTGTAAACCCTTACCTTTATTACTACTCCTAATTATACTTATCATTCCCTATCTACTTACTCTCTATGAACACCATAGATTCCTAGGACTGCATACCCACATCACACACACCTCTGTCCTTACCCCCAGCTCCACTCATAGTGTTAGCAACCTCCCCAGCTTGGCTAAGTACTCAGCAGCCATATTTCATAGACTCCATCACATCTCTCAATGTAACCCACTAGCTAGAAAAAATAAGAACCTAATTTTTAAACTTCTACAACTCATCCTAAAAGTTCAGGTCCACTCCCTGTTAGATGGTGATATACACCCTAACCCAGGTCCTACCACTATCACAGCTACACAGCCTGATACACCAACAAATTCAATCACACAGACACTTACCAAGCCCCCCAACTCTCTCCTGATAGCTCATCTTAATATTTGTAGCATCAATAACAAAATAGCTCACCTGCATGCCCTTATTGATGTTTATTCCTTTGACATCCTCTGTCTGTCTGAAACATGGCTTAATCCATCAGTACAAGACAGTGCAGTTCTACCCCCTGGCTATAATATCATAAGACGTGACTGTAACACTAAAAAAGGAGGAGGCGTAGCCATACTTTATAAGAATGGATTACAAGTTACCTTGTTAGACTCCAAACCTCCACTTTGCAACAATGCAGAAATTCTTCTAACTAAGGTTCAGCTTAACAAAAGCAAAGCCATATATCTATCATGTGTCTATCTTCCCCCAGGCAATAACATCAACACATTAGAGGCTATCCTCAGCTGGCTCTCAAGTAACTATCCCCAAGAAACCATTATACTTGGAGATTTTAACATTAACTGGAACTCCTGTATATCTGAGCAGCCTTCTACTCATATCAACTTATATGGTTTTACCCAAACTATAACATCCCCAACCCGCACCAATAAAACTAACAATAAAACTAGCAACAAAACTAGTACCCTTGACTGGATACTCACTAATACCCCCCAACTAAACTATAAAACAGGCACCCTCCCTGAGGACATAAGTGATCACTTGCTTACCTATTTAATCAGAACAAAAACTGTCATCCTAAACTCTGCCATCTGTAGAACTATTCGCACTACCAAAAATTTTAACCCTGCTCACTTTCAAGCTGAACTAGTCACCTGTGACTGGTCACCCCTGAAATACCTCCCAATAGATAATGCCGTGAAATACTTTAACTCTAAATTTCTAACCATTTTATACAGCCATGCCCCATTACACAAAGTTAGAATTAGAACCAAACCGGCACCATGGCTCACCAAAACGACCAAACAAAAAATCCTCCAAAGAAATAAACAATGGGCCAAATGGCGCTCAACAAAAAGCTCCTCAGACCACCTGAAATTCAGACAGCTAAGAAATGAAACAAAAAAAGCCATATTAGCCGATAAAAGAAACTACTACTACCAACTACAACAAACCAACCAAAATAATCCCCAAAAATTCTGGCGAAGTATCAATAACCTCCTACACCCTGGATGCTCAAGTACTCCCTCTCCCTCTGGCTCTGATCACAACAATCCCATCCAAATAGCTGACTCATTTAATATTTTTTTCACTGAAACCATACAATCCCTAGCCAACCAGCTATCCCCTAGCATCCCAGGCTCTGCCACAACCTTTACCAATAATTCTCATCAATTTCATTTTCAGCCAGTGCCCACTTCACTTATCTGTAACCTCATACAGAAACTTAAACCCACTACTCTCTCTGATGATAAATTACCTGCAGAATACCTGCAAAAAGCTGCTAAAGTCATAGCCTACCCCATATCCATCCTCATTAACAGAACTATTTCTGAAGGATCTATTCCCCTAATCTGGAAAGTCTCTCACATAATTCCCCTGCATAAGGGCAGTAACTCCAAAGTGTTGTCCAATTATAGGCCCATAGCTATTCTATCTCCTTTGGCAAAAATAATGAAGAAATCTATACACATACAACTGTTAACCTACCTACTCGATCACAATTTATTAGCACCCTGTCAACATGGCTTTAGACCATTTCATAGCACCACCTCTGCTCTCTTATCCTTCACTAACCATATTAACAGCAATCGTAATATTGATACTCTATCCTCAGCTGTTTTTATTGACCTGTCCAAAGCATTTGACATGGTGAATCACCACCTCCTTATAGACACACTCAAAAACCTGTCATTGGACAACCATACTATACAGTGGTTCCAATCATACCTACATAACAGGCAACAGGCTTTACTATGGGAAAATACGTTATCTTCCCATATCCCAGTCACTCTAGGGGTCCCGCAAGGATCTATATTAGGCCCATTACTCTTCTCCATCTTTACAAATTACCTTCATTCTGTAATTCCTCAAGCTGACTGTATCCAATATGCTGATGACTCCACACTCATATGCGCTGCTGCTTCTCAATCAGAACTTCAGTCACTAACCCAAATGACCTTTAGTACAGTTGAAAACTAGCTCCTACAAAGACATCTTATCCTTAACCCCAAAAAAAACAAAAATGCTACTATTTACCCCCACCCGCAGAACCTCCCCACTTAACTTTACTATTACTTCAAATGATGGAACTATAATATCTCCTGAACCAACCACCAAACTACTCGGGGTACTAATAGATAACAACTTGTCCTTTGAACCTCACATTAATAACACCATAAAATAGTAAACAAGAAACTAGGTTCCCTCTATAGAATAAAACCCTTTCTTACACCTCCAGCCAGGGTTACTATTGCTCGTACCCACCTCATCTCTACCTTGCTCTATGCCTCCCCTATCTATACCAAAATATGTAGAAGTAATCTGAGTAAACTTACATCCTCCTACAACAATATTGCCAGATTTGCAGCTGGGTCCTCCTATAGAACTCATCACTGTATCAATCTGAATCAGTTAGGATGGTTAGAGCTGCCAAATTTAATACTTTTCACTCAATTAATAGTAGCCCATAAGATCCTGTATTTACCACAAAATACACCCATACTTACATCCCTAGTCATCCCCTATAATAACCTCAAGACCTTACGCTCAGCTAATAACCTACTTGTACAAATATCAAAATCCAACAACTTAGCTGGTGACACCTTGTTCTCCAATACAGTAGGTAAAGCCTGGAACATCCTCCCAAGCCAGCTAACCTCAATATCCTCTGTCAGCTTATTTAAAAGCAAGTTGAAGCCCTACCTCAAATCACACTGGCTATGCCCCTGTGTTAACCCAGACTAAGTACCTAACTATTAACTAGACTCCCACAATTCCTAGCCTATCATGATCTTGTGTTGTCTCACAAATTTTTAGTGAGCTTAACCTTCCTTAGGATTTTTTCTCATGTAAATAAGTATATACTGTGGAATGATCAAACACCTTCATATAGTATCACAACCTATGTGTTAAATAACACTAGAAATCCATCCTTGTTTGCTGTTCTTCTATACTCTATCTATTGATCTCTAGTGTTTTTCTTTCTTAGGTTTTTGTGAGACCTTAGTATCTCTTATCATAAATTACTAGGTGTATCTAATTTTGTAATATGTTATAAAGATTTGTACTACACCATTTCTAATACAAATGTATTAGTCTTATTTATCTATTCTTAGATAAATTTTTCTTATCATAAATTACTAGGTGTACCTAATTTTATAATATGTTATAAAGATTTGTATTACACCATTTGTAATACAAATGTATTAGTCTTATTCATCTATTCTTAGATAAATTTTTCCTTTTTCCTACTGAAATATAAAATATATAATCTTAGGCTTGTACTATAATTGTTAAAACTTATGTACCAAATTATACTGTTATTGTCTTTGTCTTGACCTTTTATGTTGTAATTTGTGGAGCTTTTCTCCCTGGGCCTCCACTGAAAATGGACATATATCCAACTGGACTAGCACGGTCAACAAATGTAAAATAAATAAAATAAAATAAATAAAAATTATAGTGGTGTGCTGCAGATGCTGCCTCTGTGATTGGCTGACTATGATACATAGTTTATACAGGTGTGCTGCAGATTCTGCCTGTGTGATTGGCTGACTATGATACATAGTTTATAGTGGTGTCCTGCAGATGCCTGTGTGATTGGCTGACTGTGATACATAGTTTATAGTGGTGTGCTGCAGATGCTGCCTGTGTGATTGGCTGACTATGATACATAGTTTATAGTGGTGTGCTGCAGATTCTGCCTGTGTGATTGACTGACTATGATACATAGTTTATAGTGGTGTCCTGCAGATGCCTGTGTGATTGGCTGACTGTGATACATAGTTTGGGTGTGCTGCAGATGCTGCCTGTGTGATAGGCTGACTATGATACATAGTTTATGGTGGTGTGCTGCAGATTCTGCCTCTGTGATTGGCTGGCTATGATACATAGTTTATAGTGCTGTGCTGCAGATGCCTGTGTGATTGGCTGACTATGATACATAGTTTATAGTGGTGTGCTGCTGATGCTGCCTGCGTGATTGGCTGACTATGATACATAGTTTATAGTGCTGTGCTGCAGATGCCTGTGTGATTGGCTGACTATGATACATAGTTTATAGTGGTGTGCTGCAGATGCTGCCTATGTGATTGGCTGACTATGATACATAGTTTATAGTGATGTGCTGCAGATGCTGCCTGTGTGATTGGCTGACTATGATACATAGTTTATAGTGGTGTGCTGCAGATGCTGCCTGTGTGATTGGCTGACTGTGATACATAGTTTATAATGGTGTGCTGCTGATACCGACAGTGTGATTGGCTGACTATGATACATAGTTTATAATGGTGTGCTGCAGATGCTGACAGTGTGATTGGCTGACTATAATACATAGTTTAAAGTGGTGTGCTGCAGATGCTGCCTGTGTGATTGGCTGACTATGATACATAGTTTATAGTGGTGTGCTGCAGATGCTGCCTGTGTGATTGGCTGACTATGATACATAGTTTATAATGGTGTGCTGCTGATGCTGACAGTGTGATTGGCTGACTATAATACATAGTTTATAGTGGTGTGCTGCTGATGCTGCCTGTGTGATTGGCTGACTATGATACATAGTTTATAGTGGTGCGCTGCTGATGCTGCCTGTGTGATTGGCTGACTATGATACATAGTTTGTAGTGGTGTGCTGCTGATGCTGACAGTGTGATTGGCTTAGTATGATACATTCCACCTGCTTGCTATTTTATCTGTACTGGATTGTTTTTATTCTAGTTCCCTTTTTTCTTTTTTCCCCTACCTATTTCTGCCTCTTTTAAACCTGGAGGCACGCCATGGTAACCTGGTGCCCAAATGTAAACAGTCCTGCTATTTCCAGTTTTTTTTTTTGTTTTTGTTTTAGACCCTGTGCATGCCATACAAACCCATTTAGCTAAAGTAAACACTTTGCAGCAGAAATGCCTCTCCCATGGACAAGAACACACTCTTCATTCCAAGGAATAAGTCACTACAGCCTCAGACACACCCCCTTCCTTAGCTGTGCTTAGCTAAGGGCAAACATGGGCCACCAAGCTCAATGTGCTTACAGCAAGTGTGACACACTCCCTTTTCATGTTATCCAGCTCTCCTGTCTACACAGTGGTGTTGGTGCACCTACACAGTTAGGTGCAGTCTGACACTTAGAAGAAATTTGTGATTCAGTATAAATCACCTCATTTGCACACACCACTGCTTTACACATACACATGCACAAATCAGGATCATTATAGAGTGTGTGCTTGGGATGGTCAAGTCACGGTTCCTCTGCCTTGACATATCTGGTGGAGCCTTGCATTACTTTCCGGCCACATGTGCACACATGTTCATACTATGTGCCATGCTACACAATATGATCCTGCAGAAACAGCTGCAGCAGGAACAAAATGGGGAAGGGCCACACAGCCCCCCACTATTGCCTAGGTCTCCACAGGCACAGAGGAACTTGGAGGAGGAACATCCTGAGCCTGCCACTGCAGGTAGATGGAGGCATGCCCTGCCCTTGGCAAAGAGGCAATGCATAGCACATACACTGACACTGTAGGGCCCGAGGGACTGATCTCTCTCTCTGACTCGCACACACAGTAAAATGGATGCCAAACATCACACCACCTATAGGTTACCATGTATATGCAGTATACTGTGTGCATCCAACATAGTCAGCCCTCAAGCATCGTCCTCACAACAGCCTCAGGCACAAGGTAAGTCAGTCTACTTAAGAATAAATGAATGGAGTAGAATGTTCTGATAGCATATCTATGGTATTGATTCAAGCATGCAAGGGAATGGGATGGCTTACTGGGACAGCAGCAGACAACTGGCAGCTCTGTGGAACAGCAGGAAGTGTATTCCCAGTACTGGTCTATCTACACTATGCAGTACCACCCTAGTTGACCAATACCACTGCAGTATATGTGATGAGCCAAATAACTGGGGGGGGGGGTCATAGGTCACATGCGTGGATGTCAAAGTGGGGGTCCCATACCCTCCCCCAGCTTCACTCAGCAGATCAGCTGTAAAAAAACATACTGAAATATCTGGCAAAGACCCCCACATGGCGACATCCATGAAATTCCCACCTACAGACTTTTACACAGTGATATCACAGCAGGTCTGGCAATGTCAGTATGGCTCTGAGAGGTAAGAAGTCTGAAACTACAAATGTTTATGCCAGAACACTCTGACCTGTGGTTGATACTGTTATGCTTGTAGTCTCAAAGATAGGGCACACCACTATGTTAAATGGGACCAAAATGTTAAGCAAATATTTGCACAGTCTCTGCAAATGTGTATTGTGTACAGATGTGTCACCCTCCCCATAGTCCCATAGAAATGCAGTAACATGTCTCTAGCCTTAAGCAGCATCCAGCCGTCAACTAGTGTGATGGCTCAACACAAACATAAATCAATTGTTAGTAACACCCACAGTCAACTTACTGGTGCCATCCCAGGGTTGTCCACTGCCGGCAGCCTGGGAACATATGATCATCACAATGCACTGCCTTGCTGCAGATGGCCTGCATCTGTCACACCTGGCTTACAGGCCTTTGGAAAATGCTCATGCCTCACCCACAGTTCCCTGTTAGGGACTGTCATGGGGTCCATAACAACATAACACAGTCTACAAAATGCAAAGAAAGGTCATACTGCTAACTGCTAGGAGAAAACCTGCCAGTGTCAGAGAGCCAGAAATCTGAACAAAGCCGTGAATAATGGGGTGAAAAAGGTCCAAAGTGAAGGACACCTTTGAAATACTGCTCTAATAATGTTAGAAAGTTGATGGAATGATTGTAGCATGAAATGTCTGATGGGTATGAAGTCTGAAACTGCAATGTCAACTGTCAGTAATATCTGACTTCATCCCTGAGTAATGTAAAAACAATTTTCCTTGAAAAAACACACTCGTTTGGGTAACCAACCCGATATATGAGTCATGAATCTGTACATTCTGTGATACTCTGTACAGTCAACAGGCAGGGCTAAAAGTCTAAACATGGGAATGCTCTCATTGCAGGCAGTCCTAACCCTGGCAAATGGTGACATGTCTACACCCACAGAGCCCTGGCCCACAGCTATGGGGAGTAACACACCCTTCCCTGATCACCCATCCTATGCAACAACCTGATGCCAAAATTTGGCCATCCAAGCAAAATGAGGTGGGGCATACATATATATATGTGAGACACACACCTCCAGGCTGGTCAAACAGTCTGACACACAAAAGACCCTCCAAGTGCAGTCAACCTATGGGAAAACACCTATGCAAAATACTGGTAGCTATAGGCAAACATATCTGACCCAGGACACCCCCACCACATATCTTCTCCCCTACAAATATATCTGGAGTCTGCCGTCACCCTGATCTTGTCTGACTTATATTACCCAACCATGGACTGGAAATCAGACCAGACCAGAATAGAAATGCACAGGGATTCCACCATTGTAATATACCACCAAGGTACTGCAATATTTCCACAGCTCCAGCAGTCAATTGCTCATAGGTACACCTCTCAACAGGCTGGACTGTGCAAGAATCTGTAACATTTGGACCACAATATTGGTGTGTGCATCATCCATCCTGTATTCCTCTGGTAAATCACTATGATGATCTGAGGAGGTATGTCATGAGGTACTGAAACAATACATGACAGTGCCAAATGTCATATATGTCAGATGTCAGCTAAAACAAGTCCTGTAACCCTAGCAACCCATACATTACTGAGAGAAATAGTCACAATCACTTTATGATCCATTGTCCCCCCATTTTGATAGGCTATCTCCAGATATCATTCACCAACTGGTTGAGAGATATGGCTGTAGTACAAAACAAACCGGACTGGAGTACAACAATCCCTGGAATGGAATCCCACATTTACTATAGGAGGTCACACTGGGCATGCTCATACAATTAAGAGAAATTTCAGTAGGATCTAGGAATGAACAGGCCTTCCCCACCCAGTGCACTTCCCATTGTCCTACTTTAGCAGTCCTGAAGATGTCTGTCACCATAGAACTACCTTTATTCAGGCCACACCCTTATGGAACCTGTGGCACATGTGATAACTGTGTAACACTATAGTACAAATAACTAGTTAGGTAGAAGTTCTAATCTCAGTCCTGGCAAATGTAAAAGTGTGTGCGTGTTCTAATCTCATTCTTGACAAATTTAAAAGTGAGTGTGTAAGATTTGGGGTCCATTCAAACCCAGTACCCCTCCCATTGCCCTACATTAACAGTCCTGCAGATAACAGTCACCTTAGAAGTCCCTTTCATCAGGCCTCAGCCCTATAAGCTCTGTGGCACGTGCGATAACTGCGTAATACTATAGTACTATTTAGGTAGGAGTTCTAATCCCAGTTCTGGCAAATTTGTGTATGTAAGTGTGTATATGTGTAGCTTAAAGTATTTTGTGGCCTCTCGCACCCAGTACATCAGCAATGCCATACTTTACAAGGGTTGGTGATGTTCCTCACCTTAGAAGTACCTTTGGACAGCCTTCACCCTGTAAGATCCGTGGCGCATGTGATAAATGTGCAACAGTGTAGTAGCAATAAATAGATAGGTAGGGGTTCTAATCTCAGTCCAGGCAAGTGTGTATTTGTGTGTGTGTGTGTGTGTGTGTGTGTGTGTGTGTGTGTGTGTGTGTGTGTGTGTGTGTGTGTGAACAGTATCCTGTCTGTGGGGGGCTGTTGTGTTTGTGTAAGAGCCATATCCATTGGGGGTGAGTTTTGCTACTTGTTGCTGTTGCTCACCCAGTACATGTCCCAGTGTCCACATTACAAGGGCCACAGTTGTCATCTACTATAGAGGGACATGTAGACACTCTGCAGCCATATAAGCATTGTGTCACGTTCAATAACTATGTGACAGTACGGAATAGATAAGAAGATAGTCTGCCCATCTAATCCTTGGAGATCACTCCCCACTCAGGAATCATGCACAAACACACTCAGATAGGCAGCCACACCTACATCAGTAGGTGGCATGCAAACAAGCTCACAGATAGAACCCACAGTGTTAAAGCAGCAGACTCCATGTCAAACTGCTGAACAGTCACAAGTGGAGTCCCACAGATTGTGGACCTGGGTTCCCTCATGTTTCAGATCCACACCTCTGAGGACCAGCCCAGTACAAAGACTGTCAGTGTTTGCAGATGACTACAAGGTGGGTCCTATTATTACCCCCCCCCCCCCCACGTGAGGTTGACATCCTTTACAAAGGCCTCTCTGAGACCTATGAATGTTGTCAGAACCCTGGACATAAGCTCAATGCCAGATTATGTGCCACCATCCCCTTTGGGTACAACATGGTTCCCATAAAGTAATACACTGATGGTAGTCCATTGAACACTGATGTTTGTATAATGGAACTGTTAACACAGGTTGACAGTGAACTCTATGGTGACCACCACAGTGCCACTGTCTTCCAAAAGTCCTTCCATGTGTCACTTCTCCTGACTCAGGTTGTTGAATCCAGGAAGTAAAAGGACAGTGTTTCAATGTACACTCCCCCTCAGTAGGCCAATCAATGTGTACTATGGCCTATTTGCCATGTACCCCACTTGACACCAGCAACAACAGGAGAGGCTGTAAATGTACCTCACAAAGAGGATCTGAGGTAGTACACACTTGCCCCATACAGACTCCAACAACTACAATGACTCTCTGTCTCATATTGGCTGCTTAGATGCGATCTTTGCACTGACATACATAGCCATGTCTGACCCAACCCTGTCAGGAATGCTAAATCCAAAAAAACAATCTGTCTATACAGTGTGACCCAGATACCTCAACCCCATCATCACAATCAACAGGACATGCTGGAGGGACAGGTTCACAACCCAGAGACTGGTCATAATATGGACTAGACACCACATACATGTCAAGCCAAGCACATCACTGGCCCTCTTCAAGAGAAATTAGGAGACATGGATGGGGAATAGAATACCCACCCTGGGTTTCACTCCAGTGACTATACTCAGTAGACACACTGGGGAGTATCGTCAGGTGGCATGATGCCAGTGTATTCCCATAGGCTAGCCTTGTAAAGCCTTCATGGCCATTTGCATGTACACACCTATGACTCTTTGAACCTATGGATCTCAGTACTGCCAAATGTGTGTGTGCATTAGTGCGCATGAAAATGTTTGTGAGTGTGTAAACATGTGGGTGAAAGTAGTTGGTGGCCCGTCTCACTCAATACCATTACCATACCTTACAAGTGTTGTAGATGTTATTCACTATATAATTACCTTGGGACACTCCACAACCTATAAGCTCTGTGGTGTGTGCAGTAACTGCATAACACTATAATACCAATAACCACATAGCTAGGGGTTCTAATATGAGTCCTGGCAAGTGTGTGTGTGTGTGTGTGTGTGTGTGTGTGTGTGTGTGTGTGTGTGTGTGTGTGTGTGTGTGTATGTGTAGGTTGCAGTATTTTTTCAAGACCTAGTGATGTCCCTTGCCTTAGAAGTACCTTCAGACAAGTATCACCCCATAACCTTTGTGACGTGTGTGATAAATGCGTAACAATGTAGTAACAATAAATAGATAGGTAGGGGTTCTAATCTCAGTCCTGGCAAATGTGTCTGAAAGAAGAGTATCTTGTGCTTGTGCGAATGGCATCCATTGAATGGACATGGTGTCATATTTTATGCAATGGTATGCACAGTACACATTCCTTGGTCTACTGTATGAGGTCCACTGTTCACATCAACCATAGTGGCATCTGTAGACAATCTTCAGCCCTATACGCTCTGTGCAACAATATGGAATAGTATGGTATGAATAATACGATAGGTTGGTCTGCTAATGTCAGTACTGGCAAGTGTGTGTGTGTGTGTGTGTGTGTGTGTGTGTGTGTGTGTGTGTGTGTGTGTGTGTGTGTGTGTGTGTGTGTGTGTGTTTGTGCACATTGGTGTGTATAGTAGTGGTTGTGAATGTGTAGACTTGCATGTGACACTATTATGATTACTCTCACACCCAGTACAGCCACCATTGCCATACACCACAAGACCACATGATGTTATTCACCTTACAGGTACCTTGTAACACTCATCACACTAGTAGTCCTGTGCCATCTGCAATAACTCCATAATAGTGGGGTAACACAACTTGATGGGTAGGGGATCCAAACACAACATTGGCAACTGTGATCCTGTGTGTGTGTGTGTGTGTGTGTGTGTGTGTGTGTGTGTGTGTGTGTGTGTGTGTGTGTGTGTGTGTGTGTGTGTGTTTGTGTGTGAACAGTATTCTCTGTGTGCTTGGTCGACACAATACCCTCTGGGGTTGAGGGTATTAGCAATCTGAAGTGTGTTCCACCCACCACACTTACCATTGTCCACTATACTAGAGCTGATGCCAACCACCATAGACTGAGATACACCTCCTCAGCCCTATAAGCTGTGAGGCACATGCAAGAACTGTTACACAGACCTGGGAAATGTGTGCAGATACAACTGTACCTCGACAATGACATGGTCGATGTGTTACAACACTGCCATACCCTTTGTTGGTAATGTCTGCAAGGCCACATCCTGCTGACACACAGACACCTGGAACACAAACAGAATACAGCATGTGAGAACACATTCGCTTAGTGTTACTAACAACAATAATGCATCATGGCTGAAAAGTTACACATACACTCTGATGTGTACCCATTACAAATGCCAGATGACAGCACCTTACACAGCATTAAATAGCTACACTCTACTAAAGTCACCCTGTGCATCAGACCCATATAAGCATCAATGGTATGGATGGCATGGATGTGGCACAGGTATCATCATATGCACAGGGTATTGTGTGGGTTTGCCAAAAGCCTAGGCTGGGCCATACGGTTGACATCATGTGTGTGTGTGCTTGGGGGGGTGTTCATTAAATGGGTTGTGCAGGGGTGGTGTGTGTGTGTGTGTGTGTGTGTGTGTGTGTGTGCGTGTGTGTGTGTGTGTGTGTGTGTGTGTAGGGGACATTTCTGATGGTGATGTGTGTGTGTTTGTATGCACACAGTCACATCATGTGGGGGCCCTACACAGGGGTATTTTGTATAGCTGTGGGCTTACATGGCAGGATGTACAGTTTGCCATCCCTGGACATGGACACGGGAACTGGGCCTGCTGAGGGTATCACTGGCACCACCAGGGCTGAGACCAGATGCAGTACTACTCCCCGCTGGTGACTGCTGCCTGCTGGATCTGCATCCCTATTGGGACCAGCCAGGATCACGTGCCCATGGCCTGCTGCATAGTGACATAGACACCACACCCCCTTCAGTAGTGCTGATGGTACTGCCAGCATGGGAACATGATAGTGCACAGCCATGTAGACCCTTAGCTGATCGTGGTGCTGCCCTACAGCTATATGGCTGCTGGCCAGCATCTGCCAAATGCTCAAGCACAGATATTCCATGGTTGAGGAGTGCCAAGGTCTCTCCCCACTGTCTATCCATGATGCCTGTATGCTCACAGATGGCTGCAGTGAGTTCATATCACCATGGACACCATGGACATGCTCATGCATGACCTTGCGTACATGTCTGGTACTACTTTCATTACATGCCTGTGCCCCCATGATGGCCAGAAACATGCATCTGGTGACTGCTGCCATGGCACTTACAACAGGGGCATGACAAGCTGCAATCCTCCTCCAAGCACCCTTGCCCATCTGCCTGTGTGAGACCTCACCAGCACTCTGGCTATGGCTAGTGCCTGAACCCTCATTTGCCATAGTCACCACAGTAGCCTGTTCCATGCCACCACCCACCCACTGTCCATTATCTGTGGCTACTGGTGATGAGGGATGTGTTGGGCATTGTGACTGTGTGCGGGGATGAGGTTGACAATAGTAGGATGCCAACTGATGCCACATAATCAACCCCTGACAACCTCACCAGTGCTTCAATATGAGTATCATCATGGTCAGATTCTGCAAAGACACTGACATCATTATCAGAGCTGGACAGACTGCAGCCAACATGTCCACCTGTGAGGGAAAAACAACACATGTAAATTACTACCAGCACTATAAGGTTTCCTGGTGCACACACACACACACACACACATACACACACACACACACACACACACACACACACACACACACACACACACACACACACACACAGGTGAGGTGCCTCAAAGGCATTACACAGACCTCACATTAGCCAACTTGGGGCATTCATGACACACAGTTAGACAATAACATGCACACATTGGATGGACCCTCAGCATCATGCAGTGCAGCCTTTTCCAATTAATGTTGCTACTAATATACACCTCTGGGATATGTGAGTGGTGTTAGTAGGTGATGGCACTTCACCTAACACACACTGCACCCATGTAAATTATTGCTGTTCACCTGTAGAACACTGTGGCAACTCTTACAGAACATACCCCCCCAACTATAGAGCATTTTGCTGAATTTCTACATGTGTGGCTCATATGTTTGGTCTGTTCATCATAACTCCTGTGTTTGTCTGATACATTACTGGGTTGGTCTGTGGATTGGTGCCACTAAGTTGTTGTTGTTGTTGCTGCTGTGTCTTTCTGCTTTTCCCGGTTAGGGGTCGGCACAGCGGAACTCCGGTCCGCTAATGATTGGCAGATAGATTTTTACGTGCCGAGTTGCCAGCCCTGACGCACAACCTTCAACGAAGGTATGCCCATTCATGCATGTCTCCACGCAGAAGACGCTCTAGCTGAGAATCAAACCAGACAGCATCTTACTGTGAGGCAACAACACTACCGCAGCACTACCACCGTCACTAAGTAATGTCCTAATTTGAGGTGCAGACTGCATAACCTGCAGTACATGTATGTTAAAACAAAGCTGGTTACTCAAACAACTTCCCAAGCTTACAGTGGATATAGCAAGTGTACACACACCTGTGAACACAGCAGGTTTTCATGACATATTACATGAAACCTCAGAAATCAGGTCATAACATTGCCATCATTTCATACGACATATAACCTGTGCAATCCAACTGAAGGACATACACATCAGTTACAGGTAACATATGGTAACTGAAATAGGTAGAATAGGCTGGTTGCATGAGTGTGCACACTCTTAAAGTAATACTCTGTTAAAACACCTTTTGATTTAATCAAAGCATGCAGTCCTCTTGGGAAGGTGTCTATCAGCATGGCACATCTTGACTTACCAATGTTTGAACACTCTCCCTTGCAAAACACCTCCAACCATGTCATATTGCAAGGGCATCCCTTGTGCACTGCCCTCTTCAGGTCACCCTGCATATATCCTATTGGACGCAGTTGTAGGCTCTGACTCGGCCAATGCAGAATGTTGCAAGTGTTTTGGTGAAGACATCCTTTTGTTGATGTGAATGTATGGTTTGGGCCATTGTTGTGTGGAAAGGTGGATTTCCTCACCATCCACAGCTATGTGGCAGACACCAGAACATTTTGGAGCCACAAGGGACCAGTGTTTGGAACTGTTCATAATCCCCTCTATCTTGGCTTCAGCCCCAATTCCAGCTTGTGAACAGCAATGCCAAAGCAGGATCCTGCCACCACCATGCTTCACTGTGAGGATGGTGTTGTTGTGGTGATGTGCAGTGGTGACATTGTGCCAAACACACCTGTCAGAATTGTGGCCAAAGAGTTCAACCATGATCCCATATTACCATAACACATTTTCCCACTTGCTTTTTGGAGACCTGATGTATTGTTTTCAGACTTTCACCAGGCCTGGATATTGTTTAGTGTGAGGAACGTCTGCCATCTTCCAACCCTACCCTATAGGCAGGACATATAGAGACATTTGAAGATTGTTGTGACATGTAGTACACATCCAGTACTTGCCAGAGATTCCTACTACTCCTTCACTGTTGTTGTAGGGCTCCTGGCAGTCTCCCTGGCTAGGTTTGGTCTTGTATTATCATAGACTTTGGTGGGATGTCTACACCTTTGCAATGCCACTGTAGCTCCATATTTTCACCACCTTTTGATGACTGTCTGCACTGTGTTCCATGGCATGTGCAATGCTGTGGAAATGTTTTAGTATCCTTCTCCAGGCTGATACATCTCAAACATGTGGTCCCTTAGCAGCTTTGTCAGTTCTATGTGAACCATGGCTGTTGCTGTAGCAGGCAACTGGGTATATGTTAGGATAATCCTGGTGGTAGGACAGCTGACCTTTAGTTGCTGTTAATCAGAGTCTCAGTTGATGGCTGTTGTATACTCAACAAGATGTACTGCTGTAGATTTACCGAAAGCTGCCTCAGCACAGTACTAGCTTCAGCCTGTGCACACATATGCATCTAGGTTGTTGTACTATTGTTATGTGTCATTATTGTTCCCCTAACACATTTGTTAGCTTTACAATTGAATTGTACAGGTTATAGGTCACATGAAAGGTTGGCAATATTTTTAACTTGTCTATTGTGGTCTTAGTTTTATATAGCACACATACCTGGCATTCTGACAGGTGTGTACACCATTTGTATGCACTGTATACCACTAATTTCTACAATATGACCCTAGTTTGGGGCCTTTGTCCCCCATTTTGTCGGTCTTTGCCCAGATGTCCTGCAATAACAGGTTGTGAGGTATGCTATAGATATGTGACATCTCCTGCAAATAGGCCCCTATCATGACCACCATGATGCAATGCAGTAAACACCACCACAGGTGAACATGCAGATATTGCGAAATGGCTGAGTGTAACAGTTGTGTCCATGGTTACATGCATTAACTTTTGCATGCCTGGGGTACTGGTGAGCCACAGCAGGAAAACCTCATACTTACTGGGTGCAGGCTGTTGTCTCATGTGCAGACTAAAGGGACCTATGTAGTTGTGAGGGATAAGTATTGTTAGCAGACTCACATTAGGCATTGGTACAAGATGAATGCAACATTCCTGCATAGCTATAGCACACACTATGATATTACTCAGTTTGCTGTCCTTCACAATAGATGTGTACTTGTGTGCATTACTACACCCCACCCACTAATCCATTTTGCACTGACATATGCATCTAGAGACTCTGTAGAAGATAGTTTAACTGCTACATCATTACATTGATGTGCACTTGGGACTTACATGGATGCTCCTTGCCTGTTGCTTGGGTGCCACCCACCTCCACAACTGCTGTTTCCCATGTTTGAGTTTGTGTGGGGGCTACCCCAAGGTTGGCAAGGAGCTCATCTGTCAACGTAAGTGGGGCCTGTGTGGCTGGACCCCACTGGTAGCAGTACAGTCCCTTGCTACAGCAGCAGCCCTTTGCTAGTCATGATGTATCATGTCAGTTTTTCTATGCCTGACCTGATCATATGTGCATTCATGGTGGCCCAACACATTCACTCTGTGGACGATCTCATCTGACAGTGCAGTCCACTCCTGCAGATTTTGCTGGCTACGACTAGAAATGATGGCATAGTTTAAGACTACAGCTTCTGTGATGGCTACTGTCTCCAAACCAGTGTAAGGCGGTTGCCACTGCATGGCGCCTGGAAGACATACACAGGAAAACACATCACAGGACCTCAGACATTGCCCAGAGTTCTTTACAGAGCCAGCACATGAATATGGACTATCATTAGCCACCACTTACAAACACATCATACCCCTGTACCTGGCAGCACTATATGAACATGCATTGTACTCCTGGTCCTGATGTGTCATGTTCCCCCCCAATGAGGTACATTGCATAAACCATAATTCATCATTCACATTTGTGTAGAGGGATGACAGTGGCCATGTTCCTTTCAGATGGGATGTCAGTGGTGCTCAGGCTTTGCTTGCATACAGTTTGTAATGGATCTGGAAGCATATGCCTGGGTTCATGTAGGATGCAGACAGGAATGTTATCAGGCCCAAAGGGGACTTGCTTTTGTTAACTTTGATTAGGCAGTTTGCACCTGATCTATAATGATGAGGGGAGGGGGGCATGTGCTGTGCCTATCCACCTATACTGACGGTGAACCAGGGGGGTGATGTTTGCCCTAAACCTGTCTACAGCAGGTTGGCTGTAGCAATGGTGTGTGTGTGTGTGTGTGTGTGTGTGTGTGTGTGTGTGTGTGTGTGTGTGTGTGTGTGTGTGTGTGTGTGTGTGTGTGCGTGTGTGTGTGTGTGTGTAAATGTGCTGTGATTGACCACCATTACAGGGTGGGCTGGGTTGGTGCCTCGGAGACTGCAAACATATGTGAAGATGGACATGTGATTGCCCTTAGTGGACGTGTCCAATTTGTACTCATAGTTAGCCTTACAGTAATCCACCTTTGATCTAATGTGCTCATTCAGACAAAGGTTGACATGCTGCCCAGTCGGTTCCTGCTCCTACTTTGCCCTGTACAACCAATATAGCATCACATTATGTGCTTTTTGCATTGCTGCTGTCCAGCAAAGGGGTTTAACTCTACTTTGGTGGAGACAGGTATTACAAGTAAGGTATTGCTGAGGCTATGCAGCTATGTGGGTGGTCATATATCTATTTGTAGTAGGCATGGACACAAGGTCAGAACACAGTTGGCCACCTCTACAATTTCAATGTCATACTCAGGCTTATTATACTACCCATGTTTGTGTCAGGGCAATGACACAACCTTTAGCTGTAGAAGTGTAACTCTGTTGGATGCACAGAAACTAAGGTTACACACGTGCAACATGTACAGCTTATTCACCTGGCATTTTGCATCCCATGCCAGTTGCTATGAGGCAGCCAGGTATACCTACTCATACATACATATGCATAGGTAATACTTGCTATACATTTCTGTTCTATGTCAGTATGGCACACTGTAATCACAGTCTTGCTGCTCAATCAGTCATGTCAGCCTGTTAGGCAAGGACATCTGTAGGACAACGCACATACATGATGAGCTATGGGACACAATTAGTGACATTTTCTTCATATTGCTGTAACACATGTATGTCATTTGATAGTGCAGTAGCCTTTCTAGTCACAGACATACCCTAGAGGATGTCTGATGCTCATATGGCAGGCAGAGAGGTGAAAACTGGTATAGGGACAGAGCTAGCTGATATGCTGGATAGAGGAAAGGTGGATATATTGTGTGCACCAGAGACCGGATGGAAGGGGTGTACAGCTGTGTGTATCAGAGTCGGGTACAAATAGTTCTATCAAGGTGTGTATGGGAGGGGAAATGGTGTAGGGGTTAACCTGAAGGAACATTATACCAAGAGTGTTTGTGGAGGTGATAAGAGTGTTGGTTAGAGTGATGTTTAGGAGGCTGGAAATTGATGGTGTAACACTGACAGTTGTTAGTGCATATGCTCTGCTAATAGCATGTGTGATGGATGAGACAGATGTACTTTGGTGTGGTTGGATGAAGTGGTGATGAGTGTACCCAAGGGTGAGTGAGCGGTGATTGGAGCAGATTTCAATGGGCATGTTGGTGAAGGGGACAGAGGGGATGCAGAAGTGATGTGTAGCTATGGTGTTAAGCAAATGAATGCAGAAGGTGAGATGATGGTGGAGTTTGCAACAGAGGTTGGACATGGGTGTGGTGAATATATAGTTTTACAAGACCAAGGGGCATAGGGTGACATACAAGAGTGGAGGAAGATGCACACAGGTGGATTATCTCCTACGCAGGTGGGCCTGTTTGAAGGGGATTGGTAACTGTAAAGTGGTGACAGGAGAAAGTGCAGTT
>NC_056751.1:751419454-751461954 GCF_019279795.1 Protopterus annectens
GAGTCTGTCCATATTGGACAAGTGTTTAAGGCCTAAGAACCCCTTTGTGAGGTACTTTTGCAGTCTCTCCAGTTGTTGCAGGTGTCTGGTGTGGTACATGCCAAATGGGGCATTGTACTCGATGACTGGTCTAATGAGAGAAAACCCTTAGTAATGAGATGTGCCCCATAGAAGGACTTTCTGACCACAGCGGCAATGTGGTGGTGAAAACAGAGGTTGCTGTCAACCTGTGTTCCCAGATCTCTTATAACGCCTTCTGTGTTCAGTGGACTACCATTGATGTGGTAATTCATGGGAACTGGATTTTATCAAAGAGGATGATGACACATTTTTTGGCATTGAGTTTAAGGCCATGGTTCTGACACCAGTCGTTGGTCTCAGTGAGGCCCTTCTGTAGGATGTCAACATCACTTGGGGAGTCAATAATGGCTCCCAACTTGCAATTATCTGTGAACATTGTCAGCCAGAGTCCCTTTTTGTTGGCCTAAACTTCTGAGAAGTCGATACCAAAAAGGAGAGGACCCAGGACCGATCCTTTTGGGACTCCACTTGTTACTGGTCGGCAATCTGACTTGGAGTCAGCTACTTTCACTCTGTGGGTTCTATCTGTGAGCCAGTTTGCAACCCACCTATTGATATAGGGGTTGATGCCTAGCTTAGTGAGTTTTTCTATAATTCCTGAGTGGGGAATGGTATCAAAGGCCTTGGCCAGATCAAGGTAAGCTGTATGAACCACCTTGTCTTCATCCACAGCTCTGGTGACTGACTCAAAGAAGTCAACCAAGTTGAGCAGGCATGATCTGCCTTTCACAAAACCAAACTGTGTGGGATTCAGAGTTTGGGGATTCCCTATATCCTTGTTTATTAGATCCATGATGATGTGTTCCATAGCTTTGCATATCAGACTTGTCAGGCTAATGGGTGATAGTTCCCAGGATCTGTAGTCGCTCCTCCTTTGTGGAGAGGGATGACTGCAGCAGTGCACGATTTGGTAGGGACAAAGCCTGAGGTGAGGCTGTGATTGAACAGGGCACACAGGTGAGTTGCCAGTTCACTCTGTAGTTCATGTAGAACACTGCCAGGGATATTTGTCAGGTCCCATAGAATCTGTATTCTTGGCCTTGAACAGTGCTGTTTTAACCTGTGCAGCAGTAATACTGGGTACCTGGCAATCTACTAGTATTGTGATTGGTCCTTTGGGGGGGGTAAAGTTGGCATTGAATCTGTTGGCCAGTATATTGGCAATGTCTGTTAGCTCAGTATAGGAGGTACCATTGTGCAGTAGCTCAGAGCAAATCTGGGTATTGCCGTGGAGATTCTTTACATAACTATAGAAGGCCTTGTGATTGTCTTCACTATCTGCTGCAATTCTGTTTTCATAGCTAGCTTTAGAGGATTTGATGGGGGATCTCAACTTTTTGTTGAGGCTGATAAGGGAGTTTTTTTAGTCTTGGGACTTCACCTTATTCTGCATCAGTTTCCTCCTTCTGTTGTATAGTTTTTTTATGGCAGGGGACCACCAGATTGGCTTCCTTTTTTTGGAGGAGAGCGCCTTGGTTCTATTGGGTATGGTGAGTTCCATGCATTTATGTACATGTTCGTACAGTGCATTGGTGTATGATTCGGTGGTCATGTAACTATTCTCCATTTTCATGGGTACCGTGAAGTTAGCCAACTCTGTTTTTAGGAGCCCAAAGTTAGCTTTGGAGAAGGTTTTCTTGGTGGTTATCTTTGTGGGGGGGGGTGGATTTCCATGGTGATTAGTTTGTGGTTGGATCTAACCAGGGAGGAGTTGACTATTGATGTAGAGCAATGGTCATCCATGTTAGTAATGACCAGGTCAAGGATGTTGCTACCTCTAGTGGTGGTAAGAATGAGCTGGTCCAGGCCATTGGAATTAATGAATTCCAGGAAACGTTGGGTAAGTGTTTTGGTACATGAGTAGTTTTCCCAGTTAATGGAGGGGTAGTTGAAGTTGCCCAGTATGAGAGTGTTAAGTTGGACCCTAATATTCTCCAGGATGCTTAGTAACGTGGAGTGTGAGTCTTGAGACATGGTTGGGGACCTATAACAGGCTACAACCTGAATCACTGTCTTACCCAATGTTAGCTGCACCTGAAGTATCTTTCATTATATTATATTCTTTTGTGGCTATACTGTATGGGACACTTGTGTTTATATGAGAGTTTCACATCTGTACTACACTGACACCTGCTACACTACCCTGGTTAACAAAGATATATTATTCACTACCTATTTACAAAAATATATACTTTTGATGCTGTTTTCACATATAAAAATTAATGGATTGCATTGGGGCTGGAACCATGAATAACTGCATGCTAAACCAAAGCTCTAACTGCTGCACTATTTCACTTTGACTACTTTGGCTGTATATTTTTATTTACCTCCTTCAGATGTTTAAGCTATGCTATACACAGCTGAGCAACGTGTACACCAGCTCAGCTACACTTAAACTTTAGTGGGGACGAGAAAACAAAATTAATTGTTTTATTTTTACAGCACAAAATGTGGAAGAAGCCTAACATGATAGGAGGGCAAAGAGAACAGATTTTAAATATTACAAACTTGGGAAGTTAATGACTAAGAGGTTTTGTATTAGCATGACTTAGTTGAAGGATGTGGGGTCTTACACTGAAATATTTGTCATTATTTAATGACTTCAAGGCTCAGCTGTTTGCCAGGGCACAAATCTAGACATTCTGCAGATATCTGTTCAGGTGGGGGTATGCTGACAGTATCCACGGACACTAGTTTTCTTTTCAAAGTGCCTTATGGCACTTCCTAAGTGCAGGGGGTTTGTTTACTGTGTGAGAAATGCTCGGACATGCCCCTGCACTTGTTCACGGATTGTGCCCATGAATGTTATACAGCAGCATGCCTTCATGAATACGCAAGGCATGCTGCTGTGCTACACTGGCACGATCCACTCCATGCAGGAATAGTACTATTCCTGCATGGAGTTTAATGAATCCTGGGGCATATGTCTGGACTATGGGGTAAGGTTGCAAGATGAAAGCCTTTTCTTGCATAGAAAAACATCCAGGCCTGGCTAAAATTTGCAAAACAATACACTAAGACTTCTAAAAGCATGTGGGAAATGTGTTATGGTCTGATGAGACCAAGGTTGAACTTTTTGGCCACAATTCCAAAAGGTACATTTGGCACAAAAGCAACACTTTGCATCACCAAAAGAACATTATCCCCATGGTGAAGCATGGTGATGACAGTATCATGCTTTGGGGTTGCTTTTCATCAGCTGGAACTGGGGTTTTAGTCAAGTTGGAGAGAATTATGAACAGTTCCAAATACCAGTCCCTTTTGGCCCAAAACCTTCAGGCATCTGCTAGAAAGCTGAAGATGAAGAGGAATGTCACCCTTCAACATGACAATGACCCCTAGCATACATCCAAATCAACAATAGAATGGCTTCACCAGAACAAAATGAAAGTATTGGAATGGCCTAGCCAGAACCCAGACCTAAATAGACTTAACAAAATGAAAGAAAAAAAATCCAATAGAAAATCTGTGGAGTGACCTGAAGAGGGCTGTGCACAAGAGATGCCCTCGCAATCTGAAAGATTTGGAGCTCTTTTCAAAGGAAGAGTGGGCAAATACTGCCAAGTCATGATGTGCCATGCTGATAGACTCCTACTCAAGAAGACTGAATGTTGTAATTAAATCAAAAGGTGCTTCAACAAAGTATTAGTTTAAGGGTGTGCACACTTATGCAACCAGCTTATTGTACATTTTTTATTTTTTATATTTTTCCCCTAACAGATTTGTTTGTTTTTCAGTTGAATTATAGAAAAAGTTTAAAAAATATTTATTGTGGTCTCATTTTTTATATCATAAAAACATGGCATTTTAACAGAGGTGTGTACAATTTTTATAACCACTGATATCTATCTATCTATATATATATACTCACATATATATATATATATATATATATATATATATATATATATATATATATATATAATATATATATATATATATATATATACACACACACACACACACACACACACACACACACACACACACACACACACACACACACACTCACGCACGCATGCACACACACACTTTCTGAGTCAGACTTTTCTACTGTCATCATAATGGAAAAAGAAACAAAACAGAGCTTTAAAAAGTGTAAAAAGTGGGGGTGTAAGATGCTGCTGCAGGAACCATATGAGTTATGTGTTTTCTGCCTGGGAGTATCTCAGTTAAACAGTGACTTTCCATCTGCAAGAGCTTTAGTTCCTGCACTCTAGTTGATAGGAAGAGCAAGTTGGTCCTTAAAGGTCTGTTTATTCATAAGCAGTGGCTTCAGAGACTTCTCCCAACAGGATCCTGACAAATCTTCTTCCAAGGCCAGACCTGAGAGACCTGAGAAAAAAACAGAGGAAAGGTAAGGAAAGGGAAGGGAAGGAAAGGGAAGGCAAGGCAAGGCAAGGCAAGGAAAGGAAAGGAAAGGAAAGGAAAGGGAAGGAAAGGAAAGGCAAGGAAAGGGAAGGAAAGGAAAGGAAAGGAAAGGAAAGGAAAGGAAAGGAAAGGAAAGGCAAGGAAAGGAAAGGAAAGGAAAGGAAAGGAAAGGAAAGGAAAGGCAAGGAAAGGAAAGGCAAGGCAAGAAAGGAAAGGAAAGGAAAGGCAAGAAAGGAAAGGCAAGGAAAGGAAAGGAAAGGCAAGAAAGGAAAGGCAAGGAAAGGAAAGGCAAGGCAAGAAAGGAAAGGCAAGGAAAGGAAAGGAAAGGAAAGGCAAGGTAAGGAAAGGAAAGGAAAGGAAAGGAAAGGAAAGGCAAGGAAAGGAAAGGCAAGGCAAGAAAGGAAAGGAAAGGAAAGGCAAGGAAAGGAAAGGCAAGGCAAGAAAGGAAAGGAAAGGAAAGGCAAGAAAGGAAAGGCAAGGAAAGGAAAGGCAAGAAAGGAAAGGCAAGGAAAGGAAAGGAAAGGCAAGGCAAGAAAGGAAAGGCAAGGAAAGGAAAGGAAAGGCAAGGTAAGGAAAGGAAAGGAAAGGAAAGGCAAGGAAAGGCAAGGCAAGAAAGGAAAGGAAAGGAAAGGCAAGAAAGGAAAGGCAAGGAAAGGAAAGGAAAGGCAAGAAAGGAAAGGCAAGGAAAGGAAAGGAAAGGCAAGGAAAGGAAAGGAAAGGCAAGGTAAGGAAAGGAAAGGAAAGGAAAGCAAAATAAAGGAAAGGCAAGGAAAGGAAAGGAAAGCAAAAGAAAGGAAAGGCAAGGAAAGGAAATGAAAGGAAAGGAAAGGCAAGGAAAGGAAAGGCAAGGGCAGATGGGATAATCAGATCCCTCTGTGCTGGAAAAGTTGATTTCTCCCAAAGTGCCCAGGGTTGTTTTTCCATCTCATAGACCTGTCCCTTCTTCCACACCCACTCCAGTCAGGTCTTCCTCCCTTCTGCAGTAAGAGTCATCCAGGACTACTGACTAGGCCCTTTGGAAGGAGAAAGGGCAGTTTTGCTTCTGAGTAAGAAATATCCTGGCTGATACTTTCTAGACCTGCTTCAGTAACTCCTTTTCAATTTTATAGGTACTTCAGGAGTCCAACATCTCTGGACTGGGAGCAAATTGTATCAGCCTTCATGAAGGCACAACTACAATAAAGTGTCTTCTTTGTTCAGACAACCCCCACAGTGGGCCAAGATGCCCACCCCATCACCCCTGAAACCTTTTCTCATATGAACCCTGTTTCAGTACTGGTAGTACCAGAACTGACACTGAAATCTGCACCTTGTCAGACTGTTACCACTTCTTCAGTGATGAACCCCTCAGTATCGGTGTTATTCTTGGCACCAATCATATCTGTGCCAAGTTACACTTGGTCCTGTGATCTCGGTGATGACCTTCCATTGGCATCATTAACAGCACTAGTTTCAGCATCAGAGCCTTCGACATTCATGGCCTTGGTACTGAAGGTCCTGTCTTGACTACAGTGCCAGAATATTCAGTTCTGACAGCTGGAGTCAGTGCTGGATTGTCAGTTCTCTGATTAATGTGGCAAAGGCAGTTGTGGTCCTGGGTCTTATAGTGGATTTGATGGTACACAGGACAGTAGAGTCAGGGTCTTTGCAAGCACAGGTACAGAATCCAACAATTTTGCCCCAAGACCCTACTGAGTTTGGGTCCTTCAGCTGATCCTCATATTTGTTCCCCCAAGATTAGCAGACCTGTAAGCCCAGACTGTTGCAGTCTAGGGCACCATCTTACCAGGAGAGTTTGGATGATTTTTTCCTTGTTCCCCCAGAAAAAGGAGGTTTAAGAGTAAACACATAACCTTGCTTTCAGAGTTCCACTCCCAGGATATAGATCTCCACAAAGGGTAAGTTTGCCCAAATCCCCTCCAGAAGATGCTACCTGGATATGATGAGACAGAGATGATCTTGGCCAGTAGACCCAATTACTCCAGAGGACAAGACTTTACAAAAGGCCTACAAGACCTCTGCCTCAGCAGCTTGGGTAGTGCCTCAGCTAGGTAAGATAGTAGACAAGTCTGTTGTAAAGCATGGAAAGAGCCAGACATGGCTGAATCAATTCCAAGAAAACTGGATAGAGTGCTGTGGACCCCAAAAAGACAGGCAGCACAGGAGCAAGAGACCACTTGTGGACTCCATAGTGGTAGCTGCAGCCACTAAGAAAGATATTCCAGAAGGCATCCCAGCCATTCATGCACCAAACAGAGAATCCAGGATGATGGACAGTTTAGGCAAGCAGGTTTATGCTGCCAGTACATTCTTTATCAGGGCCCTGAACTACATTGAGCTCCTGGTTAGATTACAGCAGGATTTAGCAGAGAAAACAGGTGACACCATGATACAGTTGCAAACAGGTGATCTGAGGACACAGATGGAGACCCAAATGGTAACAGTGAGCACCATCTCCTCACTGGCCATGCATCTAATCCACAATGCCATGAATGGAGCATCTAAGACAGCCATCTCAGGTTTAGCAATGAGAATACAAGCCTTTCTGCCCTTAACAGAATTTGCAGAACACTTTAAGCTGTATTTCACCAATGACCCCTTTGATAGCACCACTATGTTCAGGCAACAAGTTAAGGAGAAGTTGCTACATTTTGAGCAAGGGGGCAAAACACTAACAGCTCTTGAGCTGAAGTTCACAGCCCCTCAAAAAACATTACAGAGGAATGAAAAAGGACTTAACATCTATAGCTTCATTAGTCCTAACATTCCAAGAGCAGACAAATAGTAGGTCATCCTTCCATACACTTTTCAGGGTGGTGGGCCTTAATTTTGGCAATTGGATAAAGGAATTTATAACCAGAGGCTACTTTATTCCCTTTTTGGAAGTGCCCACAATATCATTGCACCCTCTGACAGTTCCAACCTGCTAAAGGAAAGCAGCATTGAAAGAGGTCAAAAAACTCCTCTAAAAAAGAGCTATCCAGGATGTCCCACCAGACCAGAGAGGATCTGGATTTTACTCCATGTTCTTCTTAGTGCCCCCCCCCCCCACCAAAAAAAAACCTCATACCTTTTCTTGACTTATGTTGATTGAACCATTTTGTGAAAGAGTCCTTCCAGATGGTCCTAGTATAATCCACCCTGCCACGTCTATAAAGAAGCTTTCTAAGCTAGTATAGTCCAGTTATCAGGTTAGTGCTGAATTCAGAGCTGTGTTACAGGTTTATGTGTTTGCTCATACCTTACTTGGATAGAAGGAAGCTTCTCTGTTCACTGTGATAGAGGGAGCTCTGAGCAGCCTATCTGTCCCTGGAGGAGTGGTTTCAGCCCAGAAATTAGTAGTTTATTGGCCATTTTGGGCTAATTTCTATCTTTTTCATTTCCCTACTATAAAACCTGCATTTGCAAGGTTTTTGTGCTAGTATACAGCTCAGCAAGCTCCTGCCTGATGCCCTGCAGAGTTCTACAGCAGCAGAGAGACAAAAGAGAGACTTTGGAGTGATTAAGTATCATTTTTCTGCATTTTCTTGCTGCCTTTAGCTAATTCTGCCTAAAATGCCGATTTTCTAGAATTTCTGTGATTTAAAAAGTTTGTTTCAGCTATATATTGTACTTATTTTACTGCCTGCACTTTAACAAAGTCGTTTTTATGTTTAAATTACCTGTTTAACTGTTGTAGGCTACACACTCAAATGTGATAGCCATTTCTGTGCATTTAAAGTGTTTTTTATTGTATCTGCTTTATTTTCTGAAATAAACAAAAAAAAAAAAAAAAAAAAAAAACTTGTTTTCCTGCCTTTCTAAGCTAGTATAGTCCAGTTTTCAGGTAAGTGCTGAATTCAGGGCTGTGTTACACGTTTCTGTGTTTGCCCACACCTTACTTGAATAGAAGGAAGTTTCTCTGTTCACTGTGAGAGAGGGAGCTTTGTGCAGCCTATCTGTCCCTAGAGGAGTGTTTTCAGCCCAGAAATTAGTAGTTTATTGGCCATTTTGGGCTAATTTCTATCTCTTTCATTTCCCTGATATAAAACCTGCATTTGCGTGGTTTTGCACGCCAGGCAGCACTGGTTAGTTAGGGTATAACTATTCCTGGCTCCACAAAATCTACTCTTCAAATTTTCCCTTGGAACTAGACAAACTTTCAACTTAAGCACTCAAACGATTCACTTCTCATCCCGGCACTTGCTCAAAACTCATAGCAAGCACTAATAAACCTTAGCACTAGACCCCCCTATAACGTAGAGAAGGACAAGGCTTTCTATTAGAACTTACCAGCCAGTTAGTAAAACAGTTCACTGTACATATCCAGGCATGTCCAAAGTACATTTTCAGGTGTATTCTCTGGTCCAACTGGTAAATCTGGGCATTTTGAGGCAATGTTACAATTGCCTCATGTGCAGACAACCCTCTCCTCCTTTCACCAAACACTAATACATGTGAGAGATGCAATTATACAGCCAAACTGGAGGCTAAGCTCTCTCATCCCAAGACTGGACCAGGCAGTCAAGAGGAGAAAGGAATTACTTGCATCACACCACCAGCCTCACATAGACCTATGAAACCAGAACCGGCAAAAAACACACATAAATACACGAAAACATACTCGGAGACTCTAAATAAAAATCTGCAAAAGCAACAGAGACCTTCAAAGCAGACATCCAAGCAACCTTCACCCCCAACATAAACCATGAAACACATACTTCACAAAACCAGTGTGCCACACAATCACAGCCCTTAAGGCAAAATAACATACCCAACATACTAGTAATAGGTGACTCTATAGTCAGGCACAGTGATGTCCAACTCACTAGGCTGAACAAGGAGAAGGTTACTGTTAGCTGCCTGTCGGGTGCCAGGATCCGCCACATAACACAAGCACTCAGGTCACTCCAGAACAAGTACAAATATGACTCTGACATTGTCTATGTTGGTGTGAATGAGTTGAGCCATACCTCCCTGGACTACATGAAAAGAGACATAGAGGAGCTCTCTGATCACGTAGCTCAGGCCAGTATGACCCTGACCCTGAGTAGCATCCTGCCCTCACCAAAATGATACCACGGTATAGAGAAAAAAATTATCAATTTCAACAATTAACTAAGCTTCTGGTGTCACTCAAAGGGGATCCAGTGTCTGTCAGCCTGGGATGACATGCTCAACAAGCCACGCTGCTTCACTAGAGATGGCTTGCACCTGTCACCCTTAGGCTTTCTAATACTGGCCAAGGCTATTTCCACCTCCATAGTGCCTTTTTTAGGCAAGGCTCAAAAGACAAAACCACCACCGTAAATAGCACAAGTAACAAAAAACTGAGGGTAATGCTACTCAATGCCAGATGTCTAAACCTCAAAATGCACGCACTCGAGGCACTCCTCAGTATGGAGATAATCGATATATGTGCAGTAACAGAAACCTAGTTTAAGGCTCCAGAGAGCACCCCAGCACTACCAGGCTACAACTCATACCATACATTTCGGCCACAAAACCCAGACCGAAATACAAAAGGCAGGAGAGTATCCATATTCATCAAGGATACCCACACCTCCAGGTTACTGGCACAACACAATGCTAAAGAGATCATCCACGTGCAACTAACAATGAGCAAAACTGCTATTCAAATTATAGCTTGCTACAGATCACCCACCAAGTCCCAGGACCCCCACTCCGCATTCCTGGAAACACTGGGAAACATAAAGGCCCTACCAAACACCTGATATTGGGTGATTTCAATTACCAAAACATTAACTAGGAGAACTACTCAAGTACAAACTCCCTTGCCCAACATTTCCTAGAATTTATAAACTCAAATGCCTTGGATCAACTGATTAACACCCCCACCAGAGGTGACAACATATTGGACCTGGTCATCACCAACATGGGAGATTGGTGTTCCGCACTGGAGGTTAACCCCTTGCTGGTTAGATCTGACCATAAACTAATCACTCTGGATATCCACATTCCGCCACCACCCCCAGTCAAAGAAACCACTGTGAAAAACTTTTCAAAAGCAAACTTCACGTTACTTAAGACCGAGGTGGGAAGTTTCAAAGCCCCCATGCTAAAGGATAATGCTGTCCAAGCTGCAAAATCCTTTACTAATGCACTCTACGGGCACCTACAAGAAAGCATGGATCATGCTATCCCAAACAAAACCAAGACTCACTCCTCCAAGAAAAGGAAACCAGTCTGGTGGACCCCTGCCATAAACAAGCTATACAATAGAAGGAGGAAACTAGTACAGAAAAGAGTAAAATCCCAAAAAGGGAAGACATCCCTGATCAGCATCAGCAAGAAACTACTTTCTCTCATAAAATCATCCAAGGCTAGCTTCGAAAGAAAAATTGCCATGGACTCCAAAGATAACCACAAGGTATTCTTTAGCTATGTCAAGAATCTAAGTGGCAATTCTCAAATCTGTTCGGAGTTAGTGCAGAATGGCACAAAATACACTGAACTGACCAATATAGCCAACATCCTGGCAGACAGGTTCAGTGCAAACTTCACCTCCTTCTCACCCCCAAAAGGGCCCATAACTATACCAGCAGAATATAGTGCCCCTGAAATCACAGACACTCAGGTTAAAACAGCTCTCTCCAAAGCCAAAAACACAGCATCAATGGGACTGGATGGTGTCCCAGGCTGCTTCCTACATGAGCTCAAAGATGAACTTACCCCTCACCTAAACACACTGTTTAAACTCAGCCTCTCCACAGGCTACATGCATAAAGGGTGGCATAAAGGGTGGCGCACAGCACCATAAATAGGGAGCCACAAAGGACCCTGGGAACTATTGGCCTATAAGCCTGACTAGCTTGGTCTGCAAAGCTATGGAGTGCATCATCATGGATTTCATTAACAGAGACATAGGAAACCTCCAAACACTGTACCCTTCCCAGTTCAGCTTTGTTAAGGGCAGATCATGCCTCCTAAACCTGGTGGACTTTTTTGAGACAGTTACCAAGGCTATAGACGAGGGAAAGGTGGTCCACACAGCCTACCTAGACCTTGCAAAGGCTTTTGACACCATTCCCCAATCAGGTATTATAGACAAGCTCACCAGCCTGAACATAAACCCCTACGTCATGAGATGGGTCGCTAACTGGCTCATGGACAGAATCCACATGGTAAGTGTTGTGGGAGCTAAGTCTGACTCTAAACTGGTCACAAGTGGCATTCCCCAGGGCTCAGTCCTAGGACCCCTCCTGTTCAGCATATACTTCTCAGAGGTACAGGCAAGCACAGGAGGACTATGGCTGACCAAGTTCGCAGACGACTGCAAACTAGGGGCTATAATTGACTCTCCAGCTAACACAGACATCCTCCAAAAGGTTCTCACTGAGACAGACACCTGGTGTCAAAACCATGGCCTCAAGCTAAATGCCAAAAAGTGCATAGTCATCCCCTTTGGAAAAAACAAAGTACCCACAAACTACCACATAGGTGGCAGCCCCCTAAATACGGAAGGCATAATAAGGGATCTGGGGACCCAAGTAGATAGTAAATTCTCCTTTGATAATCACATTGCCAAAGTGGTTAGAAAATCCTTCTATGTGGCCCACCTAATCACAAAAGGGTTTGCATCCAGATCAAAAGAGGTCATTGGGCCCCTCTATGTATCACTCATCAGACCCATCATAGAGTACAATGCCCCAGTTGGGATGTACCTTACAAGACACCTGCAACAACCGGAAAGACCACAGAAGTACCTCAACAAGAGGATCACTGGCCTCAAGCAGATGTCCTATGCAGCTCAACTGAAGAAATTCCAGCTGTACTCGGTTGCATACTGCCTACTCAGAGGTGATCTCTGCCTGTAGTACAAGGCCATGTCCAACTCAGAATTGATGGACATGTTCCACCTAAAGAAAACTATATCCCCTTGAGCCACATGCTCCAGGGATCTAAACCTCACCACAACAATAAATAGGACGTGCTGGATAGATTCCTGTCCCAGAGACTTCCCATGCTCTGGAACAAGATTCCAATCTACATTAGGCAGAGCTCCTTGCTAACCCTCTTCAAGAGAAACCTTGATGAGTGGATGGGAAACAGAAAGTTTACCCCAGGGATCACTTCAATGGCTCTGCTGGACAGAGGCACAGGGAACTAATCTAAGGGGCGGCAAAAGCCAACACATTCTGGCTAGGCTTATAAATGCCTTCGGGTGGATAGCCTAGCACCTACCTATGAACCTATGGATTTTTCCATAACTAAACAGTTGGCTCCTAGTATCCTCCACTATGGAGAATCTTGTTGCAGGGAAATACTTGCTCAAACTCTGCCTGTCCTTGGGGACCATGGTCAGTCTGGTCAAGTGCAACTTGAAACCATCTCAAAACATTGTCTTTATAGGGTGACATATGGATACACTGAAACAAACAGCAAAACTGCTCCCAGAATGCATTTTTCCATAGTCAGAGAGGTGTCAAATCTCTGACAAGACCCCCACCTGCTGCTACTGCTGCCAGTCTCAAGGTGCTGAGACTCATAATATTAGTGATTCAGCTGGTTCCGTATGCATGACTAAATATGAAGATTTTGCAATGGACCCTTCATACTCAGTGGAATCAAGCCTCACAACCCATGACTCACAGGATAACAATGTTGAAGGCATGCATCAAGAGCTTACTGTGGTGGACGGAGCCACATAATCTCTCTCAGTACGAACACCATTTACCACTCAACCACCGATGTCTTTATCCTGGAGTGGGGGGGGCATTACTTAAGATGGTCAGGGGAATATGGACTTCTCAAGAGGCCCACCTGCACATCAGTGCAGTGTCCATACTCTCATAGGTTCACAGAAGATTACTAGGCTAACAGCTCAAGAGCCATTACAAGCCTAGCCAATATATCCCAAATTTACCAGGTATATATCCCCAGGGATAGGAGGAAAGCATGGGTTTGTGCCTATGTCTTAGGTATTTTCACAGATTTTACAGATTACCCCTATCCATAAAGGACATAGGCACCATGCCAGATGTGACTTTACAGTTCCTCGTCCATCGATACAGATTGGCCTTGATAAGGGCCAGGTTAGGCCAATCTGTATCAATGGATGAGGCAATCTCTGGGAAATATATCTATGTCTCCAGTGTGTTTTGTTTGACAGACTAACTAAGTTCACATCCCTGGAACGGGTGACCCCCATGCTGTTTGCATTGCAAATATGCAACAGATCCATCAGGGATGGATTTGTGACTTACTTGTATGCCAGATACTGGTCTCCCCTTAACAGTCGCTAGGAGGCAGAGTAAAGTAAATAGGCCTTCAGTCTATCTGCACAGGATGTATTGTTTACACCCTTTATTTTCTTTATGAGGAGCCTTTGCGGTTGATCGAGTTGTTGTAGGTGTCTGGTCAAGTACATTCCAAGTGGCACTTTGTACTCAATTATTGGTCTAATGAGGGCTGTGTACAGGGGGACTATTTCCCTTGATCTGGATGCCATACCTTTATTTATAAGTTGTGCCACATAAAATGAATTTCTTACTACTGTGGATACGTGATGACCAAAGTTTAGGCTACTATCTACCTGGGTACCCAGATTCCGTGCCTCTGGGTCTACTCTTAGGGGTGTGTTGCTAATGTTGTAGTTAGCAGGGGTATTTGTTTTCCTAGGGGTACAATAATGCATGTCTTCAGGTTTAGTCCAAGAAATAAAGTCAGAACAGGAGTGGTCCCAGCACTGAACCCTGTGGCACACCACTAGTAACTGGCCTCTTGCTGGAACTTGAATCACCCACTTTGACCATGTGTCCTATCTTTAAGCCAACTGGCTATCTATCTGGTGATATAGAGATTAATGTCCAGTTTTGTGAGTTTACTTATAATACTTGAGTGGGGAATGGTATCAAATGCCTTGGCTAGGTCAAGGTAGGCAGTACGCACTGTTTTACCATCATCCATGGCATTGATGTCTTTTTCAAAGAGGTTCCCCAGATTTATTAGGCATGATCTGCCCTTTACAAAACTGGATTGGATTGGGTCCAGTGTTTGGACGTTTCCTGTATCGTTAATTATCAGATCCACGATTATTATTTCCATGGCCTTACAAAAAAGGCTAATCAAGCTTATGTGTCTGTAATTTCCCAGGTCAGTTGATGGTCCACCCTTATGCAGGAGGTATTACAGTAGCTGTTCTCCACTCTGTTGGAACAAAGCCGGTCTGGAGGCTATGGTTAAATAAAAAACCTATTGGGCCTGGTAGGCCCTATTTAAATTATTTAAGAAGTAACCTGGTATATTGTCGGGCCCCATTGATGCCACATATTTAGCTTTGAAGAGAGCTGTGTCTACCTGTTCTTTAGTGATAAGTGGTGGAGCAGTAGTTGGGGGTATTTCCTGGGGAGAACTGGAGGTGATGGAGGAGTGAAGTCTGAGCTAAATTTATTGACCAGCAAATTTGCTATGTCTGTTGGCTGGGCATAGAAGATGCTACAAATTCTGCACATTGATGGGTGTTGCCCAGAAGACTTAGGGATATAGCTGAGAAATACCTTATGGTTATCCTTAGCTTTGGAAATAATTTTTACCTCACAGTCAGCTTTCAGATACTTTACTAGTTCCCTGATCCACTTGTTTATACTAATGATGGACTTAGTGTTCTGTTGTGCACATTCCCTGTTACTTTTTGATAGGACTTTCTTTCGTTTGTTGTACAATCTATTAAGACCAGGGGTCCACCAGGATGACTTGTTTTTGCAGTTTAACTTAGGATTATTTTGGTTTGGTACTGTTGTTTCTAAGCATTTTTATATGTGGTTATACAGATCTCTAGTGTACTGTTCTGTATACGGAACTGTGTTTTCTGGATTTGGGGAGCTTGTAATCAAGCTATTCTATCATTTAAAAGGGGGGAGGTTGCCTTAGATAAGTCATTAAAGTTCTTGGGGTTTGGTGGGGGGGTCTAGTTTTACCTTAATTTCTAAGAAGACCACTTTGTAATCGGATCTCACCAGTAAAGACATCACACATGGGGAGGGGGTGTCAGCATTCTCCCATATTTGTGAGGATCAGATCTAAGATATTTGCTCTCCTGGTTGGAGTGCAGACTAGCTGCTCCACAGTATTTGAATTTACAAAGTTAAGGAATCTTTGGGCCTGTATATTAGTGGTTGTGTATGCTTCCCAGTTATTGGAGAGGTAATTAAAATCACCCATGAGTATGGTATTTGGCTGGATGGTGATAGATTCAAGTAACTCTTGGTGTAATATGTGAGTATCATGGTTCATAGATGGGGACCTGTAGCTAGCAAGAATATGATAATGAGTTTTGTCCAAAGATAGTTGGAGTAGTTCTAGCATTTCCTATTGTTTGACCAATCTTGAGGTGAGATTGTACCTCTCAACGTCCAGCTTTTCACAGAAGATTCAGATTTTTACCTCATATTTTTAGTCAATTCCTCAAACAATTTGTGTCTGTATGGCAAATCACTGAGGATTAAAGTAGCTAAGTAATACTAAATAATGACAGACATTTGAGTTTTGGACTTTATATTATAGGTTCATAGGTTCATAGGTAAGTACTAGGCTATCTGCCCATGGGCATTTAAAAGCCTAGCCACAGAGTGATGGCTTTCGCCTCCCCATTAGATTAGTAACCTGGGCCTCTGTCAACAGGGCTCCTGAAGTGATCCCAGGGTAGAACTTACGATTACCCATCCACTCATCAAGATTTCTCTTGAAAAGGGTCAGAGAGGAGCTCTGTCGAATATGGATTGGGATTCTATTCCAGAGTGCGGGGAGTCACTGGGATAGAAATCTATCCCTCCAACATGTCCTGTTTATTGCTGTACATAGGTTCAAGTCACTAGAACGAGTGATTGAGGGATCTCGTTTTTTTGAGGTGAAGCATGTCCATTAGTTCAGGGTTTGACATGGCCCTATAGGTCAGACATAGGTCACCTCTGAGAAGACGGTAAGCGACTGAGAAGAGATGGAGCTTTTTTTAGTCGTGCTTCATAGGGTAATTCTTTAAGGCCCTTAATCCTCTTAGTGAGGTACTTCTGTGGTCTTTCTAGTTGTTGCAGGTGTCTAGTGAGGTAAATCCCAAATGGGGCATTGTACTCTATTATAGGCCTAATGAGTGAGGAGTAAAGGGGCACAATCACCTCCTTGGATCTGGATGAGAAACCCTTTGTGATCAGGTGTGCCACATAGAAGGATGTCCTGACCATTTTGGCTATGTGGTTATCAAAGGAGAGCATGCTATCTACTTGGGTACCTAGGTCCCTAATTACTTCTTCTGTACTTAGTGTATTCCCATTTATGTGGTAGTTTGTAGGTACTTTGTTTTTCCCAAATGGGATTACTATGCATTTTTTGGCATTTAGCTTGAGGCCGTGACTTTGACACCAGGTGTTTGTCTCTGTGAGACCCTTTTGCAAGATGTCTGTGTCAGCTGGAGAGTCAATTATTGCACCCAATTTACAGTCATCCACCTTTGTCTGTACTTTGGAGAAATATATACCGAACAGGAGGGGTCCCAGGACTGAGCCCTGTGGGACTCCGCTTGTGACTGGTTTAGAGTCAGACATGGCGCCTGCCACTCTTACCATGTGGGTTCTGTCTGAGAGCCAATTGACAACCCATCTTGTGATGTAGGGGTTAATATTTAAGTTGATGAGTTTGTCTATGATTCCTGAATGTGGGATGGTACCGAATGCCTTAGCGAGGTCCAGATATGCTGTGTGGACCACCTTCCCTTTATCTATGGCCTTGGTGACTGTTTTGAAGAAGTCGACCAAGTTCAGGAGGCAAGATCTGCCTTTAACAAAGCCGAACTGGGTGAGGTCCAGTGTCTGGAGGTTCCCAATGTCCCTGTTAATGAGCTCCATGATAATGCGTTCCATGGCTTTGCAGACCAAGCTAGTCAAGCTTATAGGGCGATAGTTCCCAGGGTCAGTTGTGGCACCACCTTTGTGGAGTGGTACGACTGTTGCTGTACGCCATTCTTTGGGTACATAGCCTGTAGAGAGGCTGAGTTTGAATAGTGATTTGAGATGGGGGGTTAGTTCATTTTGAAGCTCGTGTAAGACACAACCTGGGATAGCATCTGGTCCCATTGATGCTGTGTTTTTGGCCTTCGCAAGGGCTGTCTTTACTTGTGTGCCTGAGATATCTGGAGTGCCACATTCTTCTGGGATGAGTGCTAGCCCCTTTGGTGGAGAGGGAGGGGTGAAGTTTGCACTGAACTTGTCAGCCAGGATGTTGGCAATGTCGGTTGGTTCAGTGTATTTATGGCCATTATTCTTCGGCAAATACATAGTAGTTCAATAAATGTTATTCTAGCAGCTTTCTTAGTTTCTAGGAGCAATATTTAAAATATGTCTCTATTTTTGGGCCTTTATCCCCCCATTATTTCTGGCTTTGTTCAGACTTCTTGCACTGAGAGGTTGAGAGCCATGGGTGAGCTTATCCTTTATGTAGATAAATACAACTCCACCTTTTATTCTTTCATGTTCAGTGGGTAGTTGGAACGTATGATAGACACTATAGCCATGCATAGTCTGAGTACTTTCTGTGGCTTTGAACAATACATAAGTTAGACACTATAGCCATGCATAGTCTGAGTACTTTCTGTGGCTTTGAACCATGTATCAGTTAGTCACTATAGCCATGTCTGAGTACTTTCTGTGGCTTTGAACTATGTATCAGTTAGACACTATAGCCATGCATAGTCTGAGTACTTTCTGTGGCTTTGAACAATGCATAAGTTAGACACTATAGCCATTCATAGTCTGAGTACATTCTGTAGCTTTGAACCATGTATCAGACACTATAGCCATGCACAGTCCGAGTACTTTCTGTGGCTTTGAACCATGTATCATTTAGACACTATGGCCATGCATAGTCTGAGTGCTTTCAGTGGCTTTAAACCATGCATCAGTTAGACACTATTGCTATGCACAGTCTGAGTGCTTTCTGTGGCTTTGAACCATGTATCAGTTAGACACTATAGCCATGCACAGTCTGAGTACTTTCTGTGGCTTTGAACCATAGGTTCATAGGTAGGTACTAGGCTATTGACCCTAGGGCCAATACAAGCCTAGCCAAAAAGGTACCCTGGCTTTCGCCACACACGAAAATTATTTTCCTGTGCCCCTGTCAAGCAGAATGACAGAAGTGATCCCCGGGGTGAATTTCTTATTACCCATCTAATCATCAAGATTTTTCTTGAAGAGTGCTAATGAGGAGCTCTGTTTGACATAGATAGGTAGTCTGTTCCAGAGTATGGGAAGTTTCTGGGACAGGAATCTATCCCTCCAGCATGTTCTATTTATTGTGGTGACAAGGTTAAGGTCCCTAGAGCGTGTAGCTCGGAGGGATTGGGATTTCTTTAAGTGGAGCATGTCCAACAGCTCTGGGTTTGACATAGCTTTGTATGTTAGGCAGAGATCGCCTCTGAGTAGGCGATATGCGACGGAGTAAAGCTGGAGTTTTTTGAGACGGTCTTCGTAAGGCATCTGTTTGAGGCCAGTAATCCTCTTTGTGAGGTATTTTTGCTGCTTTCCAGTTGTTGTAGATGTTTTGTGAGGTACATACCAAAAGGGACGTTGTACTCTATAATGGGTCTATTGAGTGATGAGTAGAGGGGAACAATGACATATTTTTTTCTGGATGAGAAACCTTTTGTGATGAGGTGTGCCATGTAGAAGGATTTCCTGACCACTGTGGTGATGTGATTATCAAAGGGGAGACTACTGTCCACCTGTGTCCCAAGGTCTCTTATCAAACTTTCAGTGTTAAGTAGACTACCACCTATGTGGTAGTTCATGGGTACAGAGTTTTTACCAAAGGGGATGACAATGCACTTTTTGGCATTGAGCTTGAGACCATGTCTTTGACACCAGGCATCTGTCTCAGTGAGGCCCTTTTGTAGGATGTCAACATCGTTAGGAGTTTTGATTATGGCTCCTAGTTTGCAGTCATCTGCGAATTTAGTTAGCCAAAGACCTTCTGTGTTAGTCTGTACTTCAGAGAAGTAGATACCAAACATGAGAGGACCCAGGACTGAACCCTGTGGTACTCCACTTGTCACTGGTCTGAAGTCTGATTTGGAGTCTGCTACTTTCACTGTGTGGGTTCTGTCAGTAAGCCAGTTGGCAACCCATCTAGTGACATAGGGATTTATACCTAGTTTAGTGAGTTTATCTATAATTCCAGAGTGGGGGATGGTGTTGAACGCCTTGGCGAGATCTAGATAGGCTGTGTGGACCACCTTACCCTCATCTGTGGCTTTGGTGACTACTTCAAAGAAGTCTATCAGGTTTAGGAGACATGATCTGCCTTTTACAAACCCAAACTATGTGGGGTCTAGAGTTTGGAGAGTTCCAAGGTCTTTGTTTATGAGTTCCATGATGATACATTCCATGGCCTTGCAGACGAGGCTTGTCAGGCTAATGGGGTGGTAGTTACTGGGGTCTGTTGTGCCCCCCCCCCTTTGTGGAGTGGGATAACTGTCGCGGTGCACCATTCAATGGGCACAAAGCCTGAGGTGAGGCTATGATTGAACATGATACTTAGGTGGGGTGCCAGTTCATTCTGTGGTTCATGTAGAAGGCAGCCTGGGATGTTGTCAGGTCCCATGGATGCTGTGTTCTTGGCTTTGGAAAGTAAGGTTTTTACCTGTGCAGCCGTGATTACAGGAACTTTGCATTCTTCCAGTATAAAGATGGGCCCTTTAAGGGGTGAGAGGGGGGTAAAGTTAGCACTGAACCTATCTGCCAGGATGTTGGCAATATCAGTTGGTTCTGTATATTTGGTGTCATTGTGCTGTAACTCAGAGCAGGTCTGAGTGTTGCCATTGAGATTCTTGACATAGCTATAGAATGCTTTGTGGTTGTCTTTAGAATCAGTGGCAATTGTGTTTTCATAACTAGCTTTAGAGGATTTTTTGAGGGATCTCAGCTTCTTACTGAGGCTGACCAGGGAGTTCCTCCAATCATGGGATTTTACTCTTTTTTGTAACAGTTTCTTTCTTCTGTTGTAGAGTTTGTTTATGGCAGAAGACCACCAGATTGGCTTCCTTTTTTTGGAGGATAGCATCTTGATTCTGTTAGGGATAGCACAAACCATGTGCTCGTGTAAGTGCTTATAAAGAGCATTTGTGTAGGATTCACCAGTCATACCTCTATTGTCCATCTGCATGGGTGTCATGAAGTCTGCCACTTCTGTCTTTAGAAGCATGAAGTTGGCTTTGGAGACATTTTTTACGGTTGTTTTCCTAATGGGGATGGGAGCGCGATGTGGATGTCTATTGTGATTAGCTTGTGGTCAGATCTGACCAACGAGGAGCTGACCTCTGGTGTGGAACACCGGTCACCCATGTTGGTGATGACCAGGTCTAGGATTTTGCTGCCCCTGGTGGGGGTGTGGATGAGTTGATCCAAGGCATTGGAATTGATGATTTCCAGAAAATGTTGTGCAAAAGAGTTGGTACATGAGTAGTTTTTCCAGCTAAAGGTAGGGTAGTTGAAATCACCCATTATTGTGTTGGGTTGTACCTTAATATTTTCCAGTGTATCAAGAAAAGAGGAGTGGGAATCCTGGGGCATGGTGGGGGGTCTGTAGCAAGCTACAATCTGGATTGCGGTTTTTCCCAGAGTTAGTTGAACTTGGATAATCTCAGATGCATTATACTGAGCAACTAGCTTGGAGGTGTGGATATCCTTAATGAATATGGACACTCCTCCACCTTTAGTGTTTCGGTCCGGGTTTGGTGGCTGAAAGGTGTGGTATGAATTATAGCCTGGTAATGCAGGGGTGCTCTCTGGAGCTTTGAACCAGGTCTCTGTCACTGCAAAGATGTCAATGTTCTCCATTTTAAGGAGTGCCTCGAGTGAGTGCATTTTGAGGTTTAGACTTTTAGCATTGAGTAGCATTACCCTCCGATTTTGCTTGCTTGTACCTGTTACGTTGGTGAATTTGTCATTTTAACCTTGCCTAAAAAAGGCACTAGGGGTGGCAAGAGCCTTTGCTAGTATCCGGAATCCCAAGGGCGACAGGTGCAGGCCATCTCTGGCAAAGCAGCGTGGTCTGCCGATCATGTCATCCCAGGCAGACAGATACTGGATTCCCTTAGAATGACACCAGAAGCTTAGCCAATTGTTAAAGTCAATCATTTTGTCCTGGTACTGTGGTGTCATTCTGGGTGATGGCAGGATGCTACTCAGGGCTAGGGTCATACCGGCCTGGGCTACAAGATCGGAGAGCTCCTCCATGTGTCTTTTCATGTAGTCCTGGGAGTTATGTCTCAGGTCATTCACACCAACATGGACAATGATAGAGTCATATTTGTACTTGTGGAGTGACCTGAGTGCATGCGTTATGTGGTGGATCCTGGCACATGACAGGCAGCTGACAGTAACTTTTTCCTTGTTTAGCCTGGTGAGTGCAACATCAGTGTGCCTAACTATAGAGTCACCTATGACTAGAGTGTTGGGTACGTTATGCCTTATGGGCTGTAGTTGAGTGGCACACTGAGTATGTGGGCTATGTATCATTTGGGTTGTGTTGGGGGGTGGAGGTTTCTTGTATTTCTGCTTTGGAGGTGTCTGTTGTTTGGGCGGATTTGTGCTGAGAGCCTCCGCGAATGTAGGTGTGTGTTTTGTGTTTCTGTGTGTGTGTTTTGGTGGTGTAGGTTTTGAGGGACTATGTGATGAGTGTGGTGCAGTGCAAGTGTTTACCTTCTCCTCTTGACTGTCTAGGCCAGTCGTTGGTGAAGAGTGCTTTGCTTCCAGTTTGGCTATATAAGTGCATCTCTCACAGGTTGTAGTCTTGGGTAGTAGGAGGAGAGGGTTGTCTGTGTACATGAGGCAATTGCTGCATTGTCCCAAGATGCCCAGATTCATCAGGTAGACAGGAGAAAGCCCTGGGAGCTGACCTTTAGACATGCCTGAATAGGTGCTTATTTATTAAGTACTAAAAACTGTTTTCCTCTAGACAAGTGAGGAAAGTTGAGTGCTGTAGTAATTTGTAACTTATTTAGTGCTTACAATGAGTTCTGAACAAGTGCTTAGATCAAAGAAACAGATGAGTGCTAAAACTAAAAAGCTGGCTAGTTGCAAGAGAAATTTTGAAGAACAGACTTTATGGCGCCAGGAATAGTTTAACCCCAGTTAAGTGGGGGGGGGGGTTAGGAGCTCACAAACAGTCCTGGACACAGCAAATCCGTATCTGACCTGCCACACAAAAGGGGGGAAGGAAGCTTAGATTTTTTTTCAGTAAAGTGGAAATGGAGAAAGCTGGAACAGAAGTTAATTCAACGTTAAGAATCTGAGTGGGTTGGCCTTCACAAATGTTCTCTATTAGATTGAGTGAACTAATGACACTAGACTGGGAGGAGTGTCACAGATCAAATATACAGTATGGGCGGGCAACTGCAAAACCACCAAGTATAAGAACACACAACACTAGGGAGGGTGGGTGGGATACAGTTCCTAGCTGTAGCCACTAAATGAAAGTTTTAAACAGATCACGGAGCAGAGACAAAAATGCACAGAAAAGCTCGGATAGAGCACTCACAAACAGAAAATACAACGCTCAGTATGAAAAAGCAGTTTACAGTTAAGTAATGTTAAAACAGTATAAAACAGTACATAAATGCAGTGAAACAATAAAAAAAGCTTTATAACAGTGCAAAAATGTAATAGATCAACTATATAGCACAATTATAAGCGTTTCAGAAGTGCAATTCAGTGAAATAAGTGTAAGAAATAATGTATCCTGCTCTTGGAATCTTAAGGAATTTCCACTTATGCAATGCAATCCAGAGCCTGAGCAATACAAGCACAACCTCTATAATACACAGGGTTTATATAGCAGTAAGAATGAAAGAGTTGGAACATCAGATTACTACTCAGCCCCTGCTATTACCCAATTACACGTACTACAGAAGGTCAGGAGGCCTTGTTACTCTCAATAATAATGAAGACAATCAGCAGAAAATGGCTGCCAGACACACAGGAAACTCAAACAAAACTACCAGCCTAGACAACAGGCCTCTATCAAGATTATGCCACCTGAGCAGAACACAGAAACCTCACTTTAAAAAGCATAGAAAGGACACCCACAAAGAGAAAATACAAGTCTCAGTATGGAAAAGCACTTTACAATTTAGTAATTAAATAAAAAATGCAATTATGGTAATGCATGCTATTACAGTTCCTAGCTGTAGCCACTAAATGAAAGTTTTAAACAGATCAAGGAGCGGAGAGAAAAATGCACAGAAAAGCTCGGCTAGAGCACTCACAAACAGAAAATACAACTCTCAGTATGAAAAAGCAGTTTACAGTTAAGTAATGTTAAAACAGTATAAAACAGTACATAAATGCAGTGAAACAATAAAAAAGCTTTATAACAGTGCAAAAATGTAGTAGATCAACTGTACAGCACAATTATAAGCGTTTCACAAGTGCAATTCAGTGAAATAAGTGTAAGAAATAACTTATTCTGCTCTTGGAATCTTAAGGAATTTCCACTTATGCAATGCAATCCAGAGCCTGACAATACAACCAGAACCTTTATAAGACACAGGGTTAATATAGCAGTAAGAATGAAAGAGTTGGAAGATCAGATTACTACTCAGCCCCTGCTATTACCCAATCACTCGTACTACAGAAGGTCAGGAGGCCTTGTTACTCTCAATAATAATGAAGACAATCAGCAGAAAATGGCTGCCAGAAACACAGGAAACTCAAACAAAACTACCAGCCTAGACAACAGGCCTCTATCAAGATTTTGCCACCTGAGCAGAACACAGAAACCTCACTTTAAAAGCATAGAAAGAATACCCACAAAGATAAAATACAAGTCTCAGTATGAAAAAGCAGTTTACGATTTAGTAATTTAAATAAAAAATGCAATTATGGTAATGCATACTATTACAGTTCCTAGCTGTAGCCACTAAATGAAAGTTTTAAACAGATCAAGGAGCGGAGACAAAAATGCACAGAAAAGCTCAGATAGAGCACTCACAAACAGAAAATACAACTCTCAGTATGAAAAAATAGTTTACAGTTAAGTAATGTTAAAACAGTATAAAACAGTACATTAATGCAGTGAAACAATAAAAAAAAGCTTTATAACAGTGCAAAAATGTAGTAGATCAACTGTATAGCACAATTATAAGCATTTCACAAGTGCAGTTCAGTGAAATAAGTGTAAGAAATAACTTATCCTGCTCTTGGAATCTTAAGGAATTTCACTTATGCAATGCAAACCATGTATCAGTTAGACACTATAGCCATGTACAGTCTGAGTACTTTATGTGGCTTTGAACCATGTATCAGTTAGACGCTATAGCCATGCACAGTCTGAGTACTTTCTGTGGCTTTGAACCATGTATCAGTTAGACATAGATAACACAAAGAAAAAAAAACTAAGGGTAATGCTGCTCAACGCCAGAAGTCTAAACCTCAAGATGCACGTACTCGAGACTCTCCTCAGTATGGAGAATATTGATATCTGTGCAGTAACAGGAACCTGGTTCAAGGCTCCCGAGAGCACCCCAGCACTACCAGGCTTTACTTCATACCATGCTTTCCGGCCCCAAAACTTGGACAGAACCACAAATGGTGGGGGAGTATCCATATTTATCAAAGATACCCACACCTCCAGGTTAGTGGCACTGCACGAAGCATCGGAGACCATCCATGTGCAACTAACAGTGAGAAAAACTGCCTTTCAGTTTGTAGCCTGCTACAGACCACCATCCCAAACACAGGAACCTCACTTGACTTTCCTGAGAACACTGGAGAATATGAAGGTCTCTCCAAACATTATTATATTGGGTGACTTCAACTCCCCAAACATCGATTGGGAAAACTACTCAAGCCCAAACACCCTCACCCAACGGTTCCCAGAATTTATAAACACAAATGCTATGGAACAACTGGTCACCACTCCCACAAGAGGGGAAAACATATTGGATCTGGTCATCACCAACATGGGGTCTCTATGTTCCACACCAGAGGTATACCCCTTATTGGTAAGATCAGACCATAAACAAATCTCACTGGGCATCCATATTCCATCCCCACCCCTAGCCAAGGAAACCACGGTGAAGAACTTCTCAAAAGCAAACTTCACACTTCTCAAAACTGAGGTCAAATCTTTCAAAGCCCCCAGGCCAGTGGAAAATATGGGCCAAAATACAGAATCCTTTACAAAAGCATTCTATGGACACCTACAGGAATGCATTGAGCATGCTATCCCAAATAAAACCAAGACTCACTCCTCCAAAGTCAGGAGACCTGTCTGGTGGACCCCGGCCATAAATAAGCTATACAACAGAAGAAGAAAGCTACTACATGACAGAGAAAAATCCCAAAAAGGGAAGGCATCACTGAGCAGTACTAGCAAGAAGCTACGATCCCTCATAAAATCATCTAAGGCCAGCTTCAAAAGAAAAATTGCACAAGACACTAAAGATAATCACAAGGTCTCCTTTAGTTATGTCAGAAACCTGGGAGGCAACTCCCAGATATGCTCTGAGTTAGTGCAAAATGTCAAAAAATACACTGAACCCACAGACATTGCCAACATCCTGGCAGAAAGGTTCAGTGCAAACTTCTCTCCCCCTTCCCCCTCAAAAGAGCAAATGTCTATCCCAACATAGTGTAGCCTTCCTGAGATCACAGATGCACAGGTGAGAGCTGCCCTCTCCAAAGCAAAAAACACAACATCAATGGGACCAGACGGTGTCCCAGGCTGCGTCTTACATGAGCTCCAAGAAGAACTAAACCCTCATATAAAGTCACTGTTCAATCTCAGCCTTACTACAGGATATGTACCCAAGGAATGGCGTGCAGCAACAGTGGTCCCACTCCACAAAGGTGGTGCCACAACGGACCCCGGAAACTATCGCCCTATAAGCCTGACTAGCCTGATCTGCAAAGCTATGGAGTGTATCATCATGGAAATCATAAACAAAGACATTGGGAACCTCCAGACACTGGATCCTACCCAATTCGGCTTCGTTAAGGGCAGATCTTGCCTCTTGAACCTGGTCGACTTCTTTGAAACAGTTACCAAAGCCATAGATGAAGGGAAAGTAGTCCACACAGCCTACCTGGACCTTGCAAAAGCCTTTGACACAATACCCCACTCGGGCATCATAAATAAGCTCACCAGCTTAAATATCAACCCCTATGTCACAAGATGGGTTGCAAACTGGCTCAGGGATAGAACCCACATGGTCAGAATAGCAGGTGCCATGTCAGACTCTAAACCAGTTACAAGTGGTGTCCCACAAGGCTCAGTCTTGGGACCTCTCTTGTTCGGTATATATTTCTCCGAGGTACAGGCTAACACGGGTGGACTATGGCTGACCAAGTTCGCAGATGACTGCAAACTGGGTGCTGTAATCAACTCTCTGGCTGACACAAGCATCCTCCAAAAGGGTCTCACAGAGACGGATAACTGGTGCCAGAGCCATGGCCTAAAGCTAAATACCAAAAAGTGCATAGTCATCCCCTTTGGGAAAAACAAAGTGCCCACAAATTACCACATAGGTAGTAATCCATTAAGTACGGAAGAAGTAATTAGGGACTTGGGGACCCAAGTAGATAGCAATCTCTCCTTTCACAATCACGTTGCTAAAGTGGTTAGAAAGACCTTCTATATAGCCCACCTTATCATGAAAGGGTTCACATCTAGATCAAGAGAGGTCATTGGGCCCCTCTACTCATCACTTATCAGGCCCATAATTGAATACAATGCCCCATTTGGGATGTACCTTACCCGACACATTCAGCAACTGGAAAGACCCCAAAAGTATCTCACCAAGAGGTTCAAGGGGCTCAAACAGATGCCCTATGCAGTTCGGCTAAAGAAACACCAGCTCTACTCAGTTGTGTACCGCCTACTCAGAGGCGATCTGTGTCTGACGTATAAAGCCATGTCCAACCCAGAATTAATGGACATGCTTCACCTCAGGAAATCCAAATCCCTTAGAGCTACACGCTTCAGGGACTTGAACCTCAGCACAGAAATAAATAGGACATGCTGGAGGGGCAGATTCATATCCCAGAGGCTCCCCTCACTCTGGAACAAAATCCCAATCCATGTTAGGCAGAGCCCCTCACTGACCCTCTTCAAGAGAAATCTTGATGAGTGGATGGGAGATCGTAAGTTTACCCCTGGGATCGCTTCTGTGTCCCTGCTTGACAGAGGTACAGTAAATTAACCTTAAAAGGGTACCGTCTATGACCTACTATACAGAGGCACAGTCAACTAATCTAAAAGGGTGGCGAAAGCCAAACACACTCTAGCTAGGCTTATAAATGCCCTAGGGCAGATAGCCTAGTATCAAACTATGAACCTATGAACCTAGACATTATAGCCATGTATAGTCTGAGTACTTTCTGTGGCTTTGAACCATGTATGAATTAGACACTATAGCCATGCATAGTCTGAGTACTTTCTGTGGCTTTGAACCATGTATCAGTTAGACACTATAGCCATGTACAGTCTGAGTACTTTCTGTGGTTTTGAACCATGTATGAATTAGACACTATAGCCATGCATAGTCTGAGTACTTTCTGTGGCTTTGAACCATGTATCAGTTAGACACTATAGCCATGTACAGTCTGAGTACTTTCTGTGGCTTTGAACCATGTATCAGTAAGTGCACAGATGTCAGCATTCTCCAGGGTGAAGAGAGTTTCCAGGGGGGTGCAGTTTCCTGTTGAGACTCCTAGCATTGAGCAAGAACACCATTAGCTTGTCTTGAATATCATTTGTTATGTCGGAAGGTTTGTCTGTTTGGCAATGCTTCAAAAAGGTAGAATAGGGGTGGATACTGTTTTAGCAGATATCCAAAAGCCTAGAGGTAACAGGCAGAGATGACCATCTGTGGCAAAGCAGTGTGGTCTGTCGACCATGTCCTCCCAGGCTGACAAATGCTGGACCCCTTTGGAATGACACCAGTAGCTAAGCCAATTGGTAATGTCGATCATTTTCTGTTTGTATTGCAACATCATCCTTGGAGATGGTAGGATGCTGCTCAGTGCCAGGCTCGTACCTGCTGGTATTGTGGCATCATCCTTGGAGATGATAGGATGCTGCTCAGTACTGGACTCATACTTGCTAGTATTGTGATATTATCCTTGGAGATGGTAGGATGCTGCTCAGTGCCAGGCTCGTACCTGCTGGTATTGTGGCATCATCCTTGGAAATGGTAGAATGCTGCTCAGTGTTAGGCTCATACATGTCTGTTACATGTATTCTGATAGTTCAATCATGTCTGTCTTCATATTGTCTATGGAGGTTCATCTCAGGTCTCACTCCCACATGGATTATGACAGTCATACTGGTAGTTAGGGGTGAGTGACCTAAGTGCTTGTGCAATCTGCCAGATCCTGGCCCATGACAGGTAATCCTATCTTTATCCAACATTTTAAGGGGGACATCTGTGTGTCTCAACATGGAGTCGGTTATGAAATGTTTCATCTTACGGGCTTTGCTGAGACACAATGAGATGTGGCTTTATGTGTTTTGCTGGTATGTGTCTTGTTTGTGTATATGCAGGGTTTCTGAGGACTGTGCCTGTGAGGCCTTTGAGGCTCAGGAAAGTCACATGTGAGCACCTCTGCATATGTAGGGCTAACTTGGTGGTCCTTTGTGGGTGCAATGACTGCTGTGTGTGAGTCAGTCACAACCTGTTTGTCGCATTTAGTGTCTGTATGTGAGAGTCTAGCCTCCAGTGTCAATGTTTAACTACACCTCTCATATACTGCATTTGTCTGAGAATTAAGTGGTTGTCAGAATACATGAGGTGATTGCTACATTATCTCAGGATTCCCATGTCTACCAGGCTGGAAACACAGATGGTGGGAAAATGCCTATCCACGGTTGCCAGTTTTAATATACTTACAAGGGATATGAGTGGTGTATGTTTATAAATGGAATAAGTTCGGGTTGCCTAGTTGCTGTAAGTTCAGCTGACCTAGTCTGTAATGCTGCCCAGCACAAAAACTAGTTGTGTAGTGATAGTCCTTTGTGCTAAAATGAGGTAATACTAACTAAAAAAACTCCTAGCAGAATGTTAGGTGCTGCTCACCATTCAAACTTGTAGCCTTGTGGAGTACCACAGAACTGGGGTAAAGTTCTGAGGTAATTTTATGGGGAAATGTCAACTTTTGGCATTTGTGTATATACAAGGGACTGCAATCCACTGCTGTCATTTTGCATAAATGCAAAAAGGTTTAAGTATGTTTAGAAAAAATGAGTAAAACACTATCTAAGCCCACAGACCAAACATATAAGCACACAATGAGCTTACTACCAACAATTTCCAGCTCAGATGGGTGAAATCAGCCCTCTCCCTTCACAAGACTACAGACTTAGACTCTCTTAATGCAAAATGACTGGTTTGAAGTCCAAGCATAAACTAACAACCAACAAATACTGGAAACTAGCTTTACAATTCTCTAGATATATCTGTATGTAGTACAGAACAGAACACAGCTTGAACTCAAAGAAGTGCAGAAAAAAACAGTTAAATGACACAGTAAATCTTCATAGTAGATGCAAATGCATAGTACAAGTGCAAAAAATTATACTTAGATTCATTACCTTAACCTCAGATGGCTTCAGATGCTTGTAAAATCATTCAAAGTCTCTGGCATTGTCGCCAAACAATGAGCAACTCTGGATAAATAAGCCACGACTTCTGCAATTGTGAGGTTTAAATATGCTTAGATAAAAACAAGTTTAACACTACCTAAGCCCACAGGCCAATTTGGTAAGCACACAATGAGCTTTATACCAGTGCACAATGGCTGGCTGGGAGCCCAAATGTTGTTAACAACAAGCAGATGCCTGGAACTAACTTAATGATTCAACAAGACACAATGTAATTTCTTAGAACAGCAGCTCTACAGTGGTTAGAAAAAGAGTCTGAATCTTTAAAAAAATGTGCTGAAAACAAATAACATGGTAGACCCTCACAGCGAATGAAAATGTACAGTGCAAGTGCAAAACAGGCAACTTGTCAGTGTCAGGGTACATAAAATGCAAGGTGACACACATTCATATCCCCTTTATAAAGCGATTATGGAAGTTTCAGAGTGGGTTGTGTCACTGCACCACTTTCTCAAAGCAGTGTGCATACTAGGGTCATGCAACTTGATAATGGATAGGTTGAGAAGAAAAGTACTGCTCCTGCATGAATACTTTATAAGGAAAAAGTTCTCTATGTATTTCAGAAACAGGAAGACCCTGTTGCAATCTCTTCATTTCATCTTCCAGAGCTAGATGCCAACACTTCTTCTGTATTTTTCCATAACCAGGACAGCCACAGAGTCACATTTTCCCACCATTGTCACACGGGTCTCCTTTATGCCTTTCCTCCAATCCCACATATAACCAGATTCCTTTAGAAAGCCAAAGTGTGCAAGGCATGGGTTGTCATAGCCTTAATCTGGCCTCACCAGAAATAGTTTCCCTTGCCATGGCCTCATCTCAGAAACAAACCTCTTCTTCTACCAGAGTCTCTTTTTGTTGACTTTCCTATCTGGTCAGCATCACCCAGACATTTACTCCCTTCATCTAACTGCATGGTTTCTCCATTTTCAATAATGGTAAGGTGCCATTTATTCCCACCGTCATTATTGTGTAAATTTTAAACCCCCATAACCCTCAACAACAAAGATTTGCAGAGGCAATGGAAAACCTTTTTGATATAGGCACAGCCACAGCAGAATAATGTAGACTTTATGGCACCCTCTCTGGCATCCATCGTTACCTTTCTGACAGAACTTTCTAACAAAGGACCAAGTTACTCCTCAGTTAAGGCTCACTTGACAGTTCTTTTTATGATTGTATTCAGTCAACATCATTAGGGCAGCCACAGTGGTGCAGCAGTTAGCGTTGCCACCTCACAGCAAGAGGTTCTCGGGTTCGATCATCGGCTGGGGTGGGGTGGACACTCTAAATTGGCCTTATGTGTGAGTGCATGCATGTGTGTGTGCCTTCTGTGGAAGGTTGGGCGCTGGGCTGGCAACTCAACACTGTAAAACTCCACTGCCAATCATAAGCGGACAGGTGATCCGCTGTGGTGACCCCTAACCGGGAAAAGCCGAAAGAAGAAGGGGATTCAGTCAACATCATTGGCCTCACACAAGACCTGTAATGCCTTCATTAAATGCATTTTGTCTTCTAGGGCACTGTTACTAAAGTCTGCCCCAATATGTGATCTGAATTTTGTTCTGGAAGCATTAACCAAATGACTAATTGAGCTCCTCTCAAGTTTTTATCAAGGAAAACAGTTCTATTGGTAGCTGTAACACCAGCAAGAACAATTTCTAAGTTTCATACTTTGTTGTCTCAGACACATCATCCTTCAGCCAGACAGTTACCCTTCAAACTAATCCATCCTTTCTGCCTACAATGCCTACACAAACTACTTTGCACCAGTCCATAAATTTACCAGTTTTCTGGGGAATACTGAATTCATTGTTTGGATGTTCATAGACAATTCTCTTTTATCTGAACAGGACAAAGTATTTCAGAAAGGATGAAAAACTCTTTGTAAGCTATTCTCCAGCCAAGAAAGGACATTAGATTTCCAAGATAAGTTATTCTAAGTGGCTGTCAGGTTGCATTGTATAGTCCTACACCTTGGTAGCAGATCATTGGACACAAGACCGAAAGTGAACTTGATTAGAACTCGGGTCACATCTAATGCTTTCCTACATGATCTGCCATTAGAGGTAATCACATCAGCTACTTCTTTGTCATCCTTATGAACTTTTGCAAGGATTATAGTCTGAGTACTCTATTTAGAGCATGGGCCTCCTTCATGGAGTGACTGTTCTAAAAGACTTGCTGGCGTAGGCCATCCAAAGTCAACTGGGGACTCTGTCCCTTCATTTTCTAGTGTCTGGACAGGACTAGAGAAACAGGTACATTATGTACTTACCAAAACAATCAGATTTATCTGGTCTCCTGTCCAGACATTGGAAAGATCTGTCCACTTATCCCCCTTCCAAACTGCCATTACCCAAGGGAATCTGTAAAGAAGCTGTGCTTTTCCTACTAGGATATTTGACTTACTTGGTGCCTAGTATTGTTACAGTGGGGTTGTCAGTCTATTACTTGAGCTGGAACGTTGCTGTAGTACAATGGATTTATAGTTTAGTAAAGGACCTCAAGCTTGTGAGGAGTTTGTTGCTAGGCAGAACAGACTCTGGTGGTGACCTTCTGTGAACCGACAGAGACCACATAAATCTAATGTTCTGGTAAGTAAATAACTTATGTTTTGTTGCCCTTAAGTCTCTCCAATGCACATCCCACTACCGACATACTCTAGAAGCATCACTTTCTGTAGACCATCTGTTCTGAGCTCTCTCTTTTTAATGTTATAAGACTATTAAAACGTCAAACATGGACACCATCCAGTTTCTGCACATCTTCACGTCAAGCTTTGGAAAGTGAAAATAACACTAAAGTAGGAAAGCATATGAAGGGAAAATTAGCACCATGAGGTCAGTGGGGCCTGAATTAATCCTAATAGAAGGAATCAGTGTGATAAAGCAGGATTAGTAATGCATGAAACCAGTGCATTATGGTACAGATTGTAAGAAAAGGGAGGGGAGATACTAATGAACCAGAAAAACATGAGTCATGGTTACATTTCACATAGTTCTGTGGTGAATCAGGGTGTTCATTTTTATAGTGGCTGCAATAAGTCAACACTGAAACATGGCATACGTCAGGAATACTGTGCACAATGGCTGTGCACTATGACAGCACCGCTACAGGGTAGTATGAGAACGCAGTGTTGTGGTGAAGACACCTGTGAGGAAGAAGAAGAACTTGCATGTCAGGAATATACCACTCAACTTCCTTTGATTTTCAAGGTCATCCCTAATTTGGGCTCAAAATCTTACTCTGTCCCTCCCATTTCCTCCTAAAACTGGTGATATAGGGATAAAAGGTGGGGGATTACACTTAGTTAATAATGGCAATTTTAGAGTTAAATCTGACTTTTACTTCAGAAAATGCATGTTAGTACACATTCTCCTATTCTGCCAACTTTTCTAGTAGTAGTTGCAGTGCTTAAAAAAGTGTCCCTGATTATTTCTGGATGTGTTTCTATTTCTGAAAGTAAGAGCTTGACAGCATCAGTGGTTGTTTGATGCAAATATGATGGTTCACTTGTAACTTTTTGCATTACTTTGTTAAAACTATAACATCAATATTTACTAATTATCCCATTTTTCTGAAGTTTGTATTGACTTCACATCATCCTGCATTGCAGTACATTTATCCTATGTATGGCTATTTTTTGTACAGATTTTGCCTTTTTATATAATACATTTGCACTGCTTTCACCTAATCATGGGAGAAAACAATTCTTTCTGATTACCCGTACTGAACTCCCTCTTCTAGGTCAGTAATCAAGGAGTCTCGATCCTCACCACTGACACCAGTGTGGGACGTTCATTTGGAACAAAAATAGATAAACACAGTATTTCCAGATGCAGCTCTCTGCACCAAGCAGAGTTTATTTTAACAGCACACAGAGAACACACTCCTGTGCTGGAGTTGGGTTTCCTTCTCTCTCATGAGGTCAAAAATAAGACTCTACACTGACCACAGCTGTAGAGTTGAGTCGTCAGCCGAGTGTTCCAAGCCAAATCCTCCATCACCCTCTCTGTGAAACCAGTGCTCTGTACCCCTGCTCCAAGTAGCTGACACACACACACTTTGAGATTTGATTTTCAAACACACACACACACACACACACACACACACACACACACACACACACACACACGCACACACACACACACACACACCTGGGAAAGACTGCCACAGATTTACCAGCAATGTCCCCTCTGCCCAGACTGTAAGGTAGATACTGCCACCAGAATACTCCAAAGCCAGCTACTCTAAGGCTCTTACAAGGGTACCCAATTATACTGAGTAAAATTAATACTAATACAAATGTTAGTGTTTGACCAATGCAGCAAGGCTTTGCGGAGAAGCCACAGTGTCACCAAATAAATATAAGTACTCTCAAAGTTTAAAATATTCTCTAAAAGACCAGCCACAATGAAAAGTTTAAATATATTTAATAATAAATAAGAAAATAACACAAAATACTAAATATCTATTTACAATAAACACCTGAGTTTCAGTCATGGGAAATATTAAAAATAACACTGACAGAAATATTCACACAGATACAGAAAAACAATACTTAAATAAACTCACTATATTTTCCTGACTGATCTAAAGAATTACTGTTCACTGGTTCACTTACTAGAGCAAGGCAAGATGATGTGGGTGTGTGGTCTTCCTTGTCAGGTTTCACAAACAGACTACCATGAGACTTCTCATGAGACGTCTCATCTAGTATTAAAACATCATTTCAGTGCTGGTTACAGAATGACATTACATACATCTGGTCAACTGACTCTAGTTCCCACATTACCCTTTTACTAGAAATTGAACCAGAATCTAGCACTTATGTCATAATGCACTAAGTGTGCATCATTCTAAGTGAACAGACAATACAGACATAACTCACACCTTCCTCCTAATTTATTTTTCCTGCTTTAAATATTGACAGGGATTTATAAAAGTTACCACAAAATATAGATTACATGTACACAGTGTAATCTTTCTGAGCGACTAAAAAGCACAAACGTGATAAGAATGTTCTTGACTACATATCGTGGCAAATTTGGTGTATGAGAATGGCTTAGATACTTTGTTACATAAACATTGGAGCACAAAAAATAGATGAGATTTAATACAGACATTCTACTTTTCGGGTGCATGACAGAATGATAGTCAAAGATGAAGTCAAACATGAAAGTAGAAACCTCTTCCAACAACTTTAACACTTTGAAATATCTATCTTCGCTTAATTTAATTCTTCTGCCTCTCAGTTTTATGCATCCTCATGTACAAGATGAAATTTAAAGAAAGAAAGCCTAATTCTAATTGTGTATCAACATATATATATTGTACCTGGATGTAAATCATTGTAATTTTTGTATTTTGTATAATGTTGCTTACTAGTAATTTGAATCTGTTAACACTCGTTATGTAACTTTATCTCATCAATGTATATGTAATATGTGGAGGTTTTCTCCCCAGGCCTCCACTGAAAATGGGCACTCCTAGGCCTAGTGGACTATCCAGAAAACAAATGCAAATAAATAAATAAAATAAAAGTTAAACACAGATGAGGAAAAGACAATGTGGACAAAAGCTTTAAAAATGAATATTTGGCACTGATTTAAAGAAACAGACCTGAGGATTCATAAAGAACTCTAGTGCTCATGTTAAGGGCTGCAGTACAAAAGGCATGTTTCTGTGATGCAGAGATTTCTGATTCAGATACATATTATGCACAAGGAGGAAAAAGCTCATTATCAGCTAATATGCATGTCACTGAATCATAGTTACCTACTGTGAGTGCAGATCAGCACTTTCCTGTGGTATTTAACTGAAGAAGCCTCATAATGTTGTTAACACAGGCAACCCCAGTCACACTCCCACACACAAACACACAGTAGAATGCACACACCACATTCTCCGTACCTGCCCCTTGTTGTCTGAAGGTGTACAATATCTCTGTTATTCCTGCCCTGGTAATTCATGGAGGATTACAGTCAGTCCTTAATGCCAGACATTTATGTTTCACACTTCATATCCCCCCAGCAAGTACATGCTAGTGCAAAAGCTGTTATCATTATGGCATTCCACATTTGTAAGAAGAATATTTACAATACCTCCATTATTTTGTCACAATTTCTCATATTATGAAGTTCAGAGATATGTTTTACATTACCCATCCCTCTCGCTTGAAAGTCATGCACTGTTGCGTGTGTTGCATAATGCCCCATATCCTCAACATATGTTAAGGGAAAAAAAACTTGTGACACAGACTTAAGAAATACTCAGTGAGTCGATGCTGGGTTTTCCTCTGTCAAGTGTTCAGGGTTTAAATCCTTTTTACTCACCTATGTACTTGATTTTTTTCTCAGTTATTTATTTTTAAAATGCTAGCCCTGATATATAAATATATATATTTATCTACATATTTCCATATTGTCAGACACATTATGTGGCATAATCCCTGGTGTCTAGTATTCCTCTTGACCGTGCATGTTATTAAGGCACACAGCTTAAGACATATCTAGGATGGCTAGCATTTCACACACCCCCACTCCCTGATCTGTTCTACGTACCACTTGGGAACAAGTTTCAAGAGTTTCCCTGCTGGCAAGTGGTTCCTCCCACTGAATACTGCACTTCTGCTCATTAATCTAAGAGTGTGTGGAAGTATGGCAGCCACCACAACCCACTGACACGCATATACACACACACACACACACACACACACACACACACACACACACACACACACACACACACACAAACATGCACACATACATGCACACACACATGCGAGCATAAACACACACACACACACACACACACACACACACACACACACACACACACACGCACACACACACGCACACACACACACACACACACCCACACACCCACATACACACACACACACACACACACACACACACATGCGAGTGGGCATGCACATGCACTCACACACATGCACATGCACACACACACACACACACACACACACACACACACACACACAAGCATGTCATGTACACCTCATAGTAACCTCTATGGGTTCAGCCCAATTTTCAGAGCAGAGCCAGATGTAGCATACCGCACCCTATGCTCCTGCCTAGGGACCTGTGTTGGCTGTGGGCTACATCCATGCTGTCTGTCACTGTTGCACCTGTGGTTCAATAAAGCAATTTGTATTTCTATTTAATTATATTGCAACGTTTGATGAGCCAAGGGTTCCAATGTATTTTCCCAGTTGTCCTTCTTTAAGTTTTGGGGCCATTTTTTTATTTATTTTTTTTTCTTATAAAAAGTTGTGTAAACTTTTTATTAAATCATGGTCTAAATAAATTCTATCTTTAATACTGTAACCTAACCTTAGTGTGATACGCAGTCCGTCTGTAAACTTTAATGGAGCAGCTTCAAGCATATGGTTATGCACCCATTAAAGTTTATGGACGCAACTCGTGTTTTTCCTACAATGACACCACTGAGGTTAAAGTTTCCTGTTTTTTCTTTGTGACATTAGTGTAAAGAAAGCACATAGTTTTCTTAGTGATTAAGATGCAGAAAATGTTCCCTGATGAGAAAAATACTGTTCATCGCTTTATGCACCATATTCTATGATGCAAAGCTAAGTTTCTGAATGTTTGCAAATCACATGATGTTTTCTGTGACTGCTGTATGAGTTACTGATACATAATTATAGTTGCTTACTTCCCTGATATGTACCAGTAACTAGATTAAATATCAGTAAACAAACAGAATTTTTGTAAGAAACAAAGGACATTACCTGATTTTAAAACCTGACTTCAGTGCCTTGGTTTGGATTCCAGTTTTTGAACATTATCATCAGCAATGCTTACATCATCAGTCCCATTCCAATATCTCTTTACATGAATCACAATGCTTGCTGACAGTACCAGTGTGGTTTCACATTAATCACGATGCTCAGAGACAGTAACAGTGCGGTTTCACATTAATTACAATGCTCGGCAACAGTAACAGTGCTGTTTCATGTTAATTACAAGGCTTGCCAACAGAATCAATGCTGTTTCACATTAATTGCAATGCTTGACTACAGTACCAATGTTGTTTCACATTAACTGCAATGCCTGGCTACAGTACCAATGTTGTTTCACATTAAATACAATGTTTGGCAACAATACCAATAGTGTTTCACATAAATTGCAATGCTTGGTGACAATGACAGTGCTGTTTCACATTAATTGTGATACTTAGTGATAATACTAATGCAGTTTCACATAAATTGCAATGCTTGATGACAATGACAGTGCTGTTTCACATTAATTATGATACTTAGTGATAATACTAATGCAGTTTCACATTAATTACAATGCTTGATGATAGCGACAGTGCTGTTTCACATTAATTGTGATACTTAGTGATAATACTAACGCAGTTTCACATTAATTACAATGCTTGGTGACAATGACAGTGTTGTTTCACATTAATTGTGATACTTAGTGATAATACTAATGCAGTTTCACATTAATTACAATGTTTGGTGACAATGACAGTGCTGTTTCACATTAATTGTGATACTTAGTGATAATACTAATGCAGTTTCACATTAATTACAATGCTTGATGATAGCGACAGTGCTGGTTCACATTAATTGTGATACTTAGTGATAATACTAATGCAGTTTCACATTAATTACAATGCTTGGTGACAATGACAGTGCTGTTTCACATTAATTGTGATACTTAGTGATAATACTAATGCAGTTTCACATTAATTACAATGTTTAGTGACAATGACAGTGCTGTTTCACATTAATTGTGATACTTAGTGATAATACTAATGCAGTTTCACATTAATTACAATGCTTGATGATAGCAACAGTGCTGTTTCACATTAATTGTGATACTTAGTGATAATACTAATGCAGTTTCACATTAATTACAATGCTTGGTGACAATGACAGTGCTGTTTCACATTAATTGTGATACTTAGTGATAATACTAATGCAGTTTCACATTAATTACAATGCTTTGGTGACAATGACAGTGCTGTTTCACATTAATTGTGATACTTAGTGATAATACTAATGCAGTTTCACATTAATTACAATGCTTGGTGACAATGACAGTGCTGTTTCACATTAATTGTGATACTTAATGATAATACTAATGCAGTTTCACATTAATTACAATGCTTGGTGACAATGACAGTGCTGTTTCACATTAATTGTGATACTTAGTGATAATACTAATTCAGTTTCACATTAATTACAATGCTTGGTGACAATGACAGTGATGTTTCACATTAATTGTGATACTTAGTGATAATACTAATGCAGTTTCACATTAATTACAATGCTTGGTGACAATGACAGTGCTGTTTCACATTAATTGCAATACTTAGTGATAATACTAATGCAGTTTCACATTAATTACAATGCTTGATGATAGCGACAGTGCTGTTTCACATTAATTGTGATACTTAGTGATAATACTAATGCAGTTTCACATTAATTACAATGTTTGGTGACAATGACAGTGCTGTTTCACATTAATTGTGATACTTAGTGATAATACTAATGCAGTTTCACATTAATTACAATGCTTGGTGACAATGACAGTGCTGTTTCACATTAATTGTGATACTTAGTGGTAATACTAATGCAGTTTCACATTAATTACAATGCTTGGTGACAATGACAGTGCTGTTTCACATTAATTGTGATACTTAGTGATAATACTAATGCAGTTTCACATTAATTACAATGCTTGGTGACAATGACAGTGCTGTTTCACATTAATTGTGATACTTAGTGATAATACTAATGTAGTTTCACATTAATTACAATGCTTGATGATAGCGACAGTGCTGTTTCACATTGATTGTGATACTTAGTGATAATACTAATGCAGTTTCACATTAATTACAATGCTTGATGATAGCGACAGTGCTGTTTCACATTAATTGTGATACTTAGTGATAATACTAATGTAGTTTCACATTAATTACAATGCTTGGTGACAATGACAGTGCTGTTTCACATTAATTGTGATACTTAGTGATAATACTAATGCAGTTTCACATTAATTACAATGCTTGGTGACAATGACAGTGCTGTTTCACATTAATTGTGATACTTAGTGAAAATACTAATGCAGTTTCACATTAATTACAATGCTTGATGATAGCGACAGTGCTGTTTCACATTAATTGTGATACTTAGTGATAATACTAATGCAGTTTCACATTAATTACAATGCTTGATGATAGCGACAGTGCTGTTTCACATTAATTGTGATACTTAGTGATAATACTAATGTAGTTTCACATTAATTACAATGCTTGGTGACAATGACAGTGCTGTTTCACATTAATTGTGATACTTAGTGATAATACTAATGCAGTTTCACATTAATTACAATGCTTGGTGACAATGACAGTGCTGTTTCACATTAATTGTGATACTTAGTGATAATACTAATGCAGTTTCACATTAATTGCAATGCTTGATGATAGCGACAGTGCTGTTTCACATTAATTGTGATACTTAGTGATAATACTAATGCAGTTTCACATTAATTACAATGCTTGGTGACAATGACAGTGCTGTTTCACATTAATTGTGATACTTAGTGATAATACTAATGCAGTTTCACATTAATTACAATGCTTGATGATAGCGACAGTGCTGTTTCACATTAATTGTGATACTTAGTGATAATACTAATGCAGTTTCACATTAATTACAATGCTTGGTGACAATGACAGTGCTGTTTCACATTAATTGTGATACTTAGTGATAATACTAATGCAGTTTCACATTAATTACAATGCTTGGTGACAATGACAGTGCTGTTTCACATTAATTTTGATACTTAGTGATAATACTAATGCAGTTTCACATTAATTACAATGCTTGGTGACAATGACAGTGCTGTTTTCACATTAATTGTGATACTTAGTGATAATACTAATGCAGTTTCACATTAATTACAATGCTTGATGATAGCGACAGTGCTGTTTCACATTAATTGTGATACTTAGTGATAATACTAATGTAGTTTCACATTAATTACAATGTTTGGTGACAATGACAGTGCTGTTTCACATTAATTGTGATACTTAGTGATAATACTAATGCAGTTTCACATTAATTACAATGCTTGGTGACAATGACAGTGCTGTTTCACATTAATTGTGATACTTAGTGATAATACTAATGTAGTTTCACATTAATTACAATGCTTGATGATAGCGTAAGTGCTGTTTCACATTAATTGTGATACTTAGTGATAATACTAATGCAGTTTCACATTAATTACAATGCTTGATGATAGCGACAGTGCTGTTTTGCATTAATTACAATTCTTGGCAACAGTACCAATACTGTTTCCACTGCCCGGTAAGACAGAAAATGATTTCTGTCTCCTTCCCAAGTACTGGATGTTTACTTCTCAAATGCAAGTTCTGAAATTGCTCTGTAAGTGTGTGCAAAATAATTTATGAAACGTGAAAATACTGATTATCTGATCATTTTCTTTCTTTCTTTTTCCTTATTTATTTTATTATTTTTTTTTTTTTGCATGAAAAAAAAATCTAGGTAGACTATGAAATGCAATTAAAAAATGAAAGATTGCATATCAGTGTCAAGCATATTTCATTGTAATGGCTATTGCTTTCATTTATTTAATTTGTGTGTGATCAAAAACACTACTGTTACAAAACTGGACCTTTACTGTGCACTCCATTGTACTCATCATTAGCTTGTCCTATTTGCTTTAGATTTCTCCACACCACAGAACAGTGATAAAGTTTCCCATAGAGCTCTGGAGAGGAGGACACTAGAGAGAAACAGATCAGCAAGTTGCCTAGTCTTGAACATAATTTTGATGCATAACATACATTTTCAGGAAGGCAGCACAGTACAGTTGCACGTGTAATTGACACAGTGTAATTCAGTTGCGAGATACCTGGTTGTATTATATCTACATCATGTTTCCTGGTAGGAAACTACCTGCATCAATGAAATCATAGTTATATGAAATAAAAAGGTTGAATGAACATGCTAATCTCCTGGGTTTATTCATTCATTCCTGTGTTGTTGGTCCGGACTTAGGCAATTGATGGTGCAGGCAGGGAAGATGGCCTCAGCCATTATTGATGGGCATACATAAATGGCACACTGGAAACACTGATCTCCCTAGTGGAGACCAGAGAGACAACAGCATGAGTGCTGCCTGGGACTGGGATGTGCACCTTGCTGACATCAAGCCCCTTATAGAACTGAGGTTCCAGACAACACTGATGGCTATCTCATGTCCCTCCCCGGGGCATTACCAGCATGTACTCCCAGGCAGCAGTACGATGCTGCACCAGGTGCCTATACTTCCTTGATGGCCTTAACAGAGATAGTCTGAGGGCAGGAGTGA